>NC_056734.1:139660531-139679643 GCF_019279795.1 Protopterus annectens | reverse complement strand
AGCAAAACCAGATCTGGGGATTTACAGTAGAGCATCACGGAATATACACTAGGTCTCGAGCTTCTCAGAGAGTCTGAGCTTGAAAAGCGGCCGACTCGGAGCCGAGGGATCGGCTCCGAACCCACGTGTAAGAACAAAACGGCGAGACAGAACTTCACATCCTTCTTTCCCCATCTATCCAGCACCCTGGAATCTCTATCAGAGGGGGTAGGATTTTTGGCTGTAGAGGCCTTTACAGCTTTGGGACCCTGTGAGATAGTCTCAGGATCAGCAGCAGGATTTTTGAATAGGAATTTGTGGGAGTCAGGAACCCTGTAATATCTGTCTGGCTTACTAAGAGCCGGAGGTAGGTAATCAGGAGCCATGTTTAATTCCGAAAACACATCAACAATGTCTAATACAGGAGGTATAGCCCAAAGGCCTATGCTGAAGGAGAAGGAAATCCCTAAGCCTCTGATTCAGAGAAATCCTAACTCTCCCAATGAAAATGTTCCCTTAAAGTATGCAAGGTTTCACCAAAAGCATAATCCTCAAGAAAAGATGCAGATGGGATGGATTCTTCTGTATCTGAATCCTCATAGGGTGGAATAGACAATTCCTGATCAAGAGAGGAATCAGAAGAAATGGAAACCTGATCTGAAGACTCATAATCAGTATCTTGCCTAGGCCCCTTAGCAGGGGGGGGGGGGTGGGAACCCCTGATCAAGGTAATTAAGTCCTCAGCCATTTTGATCATCTGTTTTTTTAGGCATTGGGGCCTGACCATGTGGCTCATGCGTCGTTTTTTTAGACTTAGATGTTTTTGTTCTTGTTTTGGAGCTGGTGTCTGTTTTATATAAAAATGTTGAGGCCTGAAAACACCCTCGGAAGCCGGTGCCTGCTCAGCGGCTCAGGACCCATCCAAGGGAGAGACATCCACGGGTTCAATACTCGGAGAATCGTGCGGCATACCAGACTCCGCATGGGTCTCAGTAGAGGCCTGTGACTCAAATGTAGCAGGTATCAGGGGCTGCGAAAGCACCTCACTAAGTACCGGCGAACCAGTGACTGGCTTAGAAGCTTAGTCTGTTTTTGACCTCAAAGGTCTGTCTTTTTCTTTGCATTTTTTGTGAACTCTGGTAGTCGGGATTGCTAACTGATGACATTTCAGTGTAATTAAATCTGGATCCAAAATATTTTGAAGCAAAAATATACAGACGCTTAATAGGGTGTTGGTTAAATCTAGCACAAAACCGACAGCAAGGCACGTTATGATCTGGGCCTAGGCAAGGAATACAGTACAAATGAAAATCCTTGAGAGGTATTTGCTTCCCACAAGTAATGCAATTATTAACTTTTACTGACATCGGTAAGGAGCAAGAAAAAGTTTCCCCAACGGGGTACTTAGCTTTAATTGAAGACTTTGGTTCTGAAACTCGAATGCAAAAATTTCAGGAGTCGGCCGAGACAGCAACCGACGCAGAACCCAAAACTGTTACTCAGGCCGATTGAGGGCAACCTACCAGCAGATTATCCAAATCTAATGACTGCAACAGTGAAACACGAAGAACATCCCATTAGTCTGAAACTGTTGCAAAAAAAAAATGGAGATCAAAATTTACTGGAAGAAAAAAAAACAAGGCTGGGGGGTGGGTCACAAGATCTCGGCTTTGGGAGGTTTGAGGCTTCTTTGTGGAATCCCCTGCCATTTCTTCTTAAATGACTGTTTACTGTACTTTGTTCAGACTGTTCATTCTGCTTTTAAGTCTTCCTGTCTGGCAACAGATTACAGACTCTTTGGAAAAGGAGGGCTGAAACATTGAAACAGTCCGTGGATCACTCACTTTTTGATCACCTCTGCAACAGAGGCACCAAAAACAAAATATTTATCCAAAAGGGAATTTAAAATCTCATTCTTAACATCTGAGAAGTACTGAGAATGCAGCCGTGTAAACCTCTTCAAAACAGTGCTACGGACCATTTTCCGGGAAGTAATATCAGTCATACACACATTGTAAGCAATGAGCAGTGACATGCAACAGAAGGAACTAAATTTAAAGATTCTTCCTCACAAGAAGAAACTACAGATAAAACATTCCGCATACTTTCAAAACTAGCATGAGCCTGACAATTCAAAATTCTGAAAATCAAAGTTGAAGTATGCACTCCTCCCCACACTCAATTTCTTATCATTATCAAGAAGTGTAGGATTGAAATTAAGTGCTTAGCAGCAGAGGGATCTGTAGCTGCTGGGTCAGGCCTGGGAACAGTGTATAAAAACTTAAAACTGAGGAATTTTATACATCCTATTTGCCTTTTTAGATGCAGCTGTATAACTACAGGACAACTGTAGGTGGGAAACAACCGCTGAAGCAGACTGAAGTAAGCAGCCCCTGTAATTAAAGATCCACACAAGGACGGGTAGGATTTTACTGAGGGACTTTGTAATGCTCTTACAGCTATAAAGCCCCCTCTAGGATTATTTGTTCCTGCTTTTGCGTCCTGGTCTTCTACTCTGTGGCTAGTGATAAATGATCAAAGTCACTGTTCTTTTAAGCTTTTACCTTCTGATAAGGACAGTCGTGACATGGGGAAAAAAGTGTACAGTTCTGCTACCTTAGCTTTCAGGGCTATTAACTACCAGATTCATATGACAAGGTATGTACTACTGCGTCTTCTAAGCTCGGGGGCCTTCTGACAGATATGACTTCTGCCATTTCTCTCTCAAGTTCTGCTTCCCAGGTGCTTACTCTATTAAACACAGCAATGATGCTGCTGATCCCTCCTCCTCCAGGGCTACTACATCTGATCTGTGATGAGATGGTACTGTTGGGTTGTGCCTCCAAGACTCTTCCTGAGGACGTCAATGCTAAATTACTGGACCCTCTGGACAACCAGGATCTCTCAGGTACTCCAGCTGCTGAGCTTTTTAAGACATTACAAAATAAGTACAGTTATGCAGGATCTGAAACCAATCCTCTTTTCTGTTATTCCTAAACGTCGAGAAATTATCTAATCCTTTTGTCTGTAGGCAACTTAAAACAACCAAAGACAGTTTTTCCTGACAAGCTTTCTTAGCGTACTAAATGTCAAAAGCCTACTTTCCCTGACAAAACTGCATCCATTTGATATTCAACCACTTCTACCCATCTGCCAGACTGCTCTATCTCCGGTTAACTCAGTCCTTTCCTTGGCAACAGATCACAGACTTTTGGGCGCTTTCTATTATCCAAAATGGTTATGTTATGGGTTGAAGTCCCTTACACCATTTTCAAGCCTTCCTCAGCCTCCTCCATGGCAGCTGACTCATTTTCCTTTAGATCTTCAGGATCGTTTGGTACAGGGAACCACCCAACCTATACCCCTTTCTCAGCAGGGCAGCAATTTCTACTCTAGGATGTTTCCGTTTCCCAGGGAGGAGTCTTGGAGGCCCATTGTAGCCTTCTCCTATCTCACTTTCATAAAAGTTCCTTCCTTTATGATGTTGTCTTTTTAGATACTGTTTCCTCTGTTGCTTCCCCAAACTTTTGTGGTGCCCCTGGATTTCAAGGATGCTTACTTTCACATTCCTACTCACCCTCTGTTTCTTCCTCACATTATCAGAATGCTGCTTTGTCTTTTGGTCTTTCTATAGCTTTGAGGGCATTTACCAAATGCCTGGCCCCACTGGTAGCCTTCTGCAGACTTCAGGGAATTCAAATACTCCCTTATTTGGGTGACCTTTTGATTCAGGCCCTCATCTCAGCAACTCCTGCTTCAGGATCTTCACTTCACTATACTTCACAGTGTGGGGCTTGCAGTGAATCCCAAACTCTGTGTTGACCCCCTCTAAGGACCAAGTGCTTCTGGGATGCAGGATGCAGACAGCACACATGGCTCGTCTCCCACCCACCCATACCCCGATCCTGACTGCTTATTTTCAATCTCTTCTCAATCATCCGGTCCTTCCTTCAAGGGAATTTCTGAGAGATCTGAGGTACATGGCATTCACTACTCCCATGGTTCCCTTTGCCAAACTCCATATGAGAAAATTTCAATTGTACCTCAAGACTGTTTGGCTTCAACACTGCCATCCGCTGGATTTTCCTGTTCTTCTCTTGCCCTGTTCTCAAGCTCGAGCTCCACTTGTAGTTTCACCAGATTCTCCTCAATCCAGGTCTAGCTTTTGAGGTTTCTCTTCCCAGTCAGGAGCTGCACACAAATACATCTGATCAAGGTTGTGGAGCTTCCTCCAACAATTGCAAGGTCAAGAAGCTTTCATCTCAACAACTGGCAGAGCATAACATCAAGGAGAAGAGTGCCTTCATTCTGACCCTTTCAGCATTCCAATCTTTTTGGGGACCAGGTCCTTTAAGGATTTTCACAGACAATACCACACAATGGATACATCAAAAGGCAAGGGGGCACAAAGTCTTACCTTCTTTGCAGGCTGGCTCTTTAGGCTTTGGATTTTGCATTTCGCTATCAATCGTTTCTTCAGATGGTTGACATTCCCTCAGAGCACAACCTTATGGCAGACACTAATCAGACCCATGACAGATCCTCATGGAAGGATGCTTCAGAGAGACAGATGTTCCTGGACATAGCACATCACAGAGGTATTCAAGCAAATCTTTTTGCCTCCCCTCTAAACAGAGAACTTCCCCAGTTCTGTTCCACAGTACAAAGTCTTCTGGCTTGGAAAGTGGATACCCTCTTTTTCCTGGAGGGGAGCGGAAGAGAATGTTTCCATATGCCTATCCTACTCTTCCCTCTATCAAAAGTCCTGCACAAAATCATATGAAATAGGCCCATAATCTTGTTGGTGACTTTTGGTCCAGACAGCACTGGTTTCCCCTTCTATTTCATCTGTCAAGGAGTAATCACAATTTAACTCACAAGATGGATCTTCTTACACAGAAGGAATTGCCTAAATTCACCCTCACCTGTCCACTCTTCAGTTGATTCGTTAGGTGACAAGGTCTTCATTCCCTTTAGATACTATTTTTTTTTTTTGAGGACAAGCTTCCAGTTTTACAGGAGGCCAGAAAACCCATTACTAAAATCCTACAATGGCTAAATGGAAGAGAATAGTACAGTTGTGTACACTTATTTATTTATTTTACATTTGTTGACCGGGCTGGTCCAACTGGATACATGTCCATTTTCAGTGGAGGCCCGGGGAGAAAAGCTCCGCACTACAAAATAGTATTTACAAGACATAAGTACATTGTAAGTTTTAGCTATTATAGAGGTATTTCCTATTGTCATATTAGTAGGATGGTTCTTACTGAACAGAGCTATGAATATAGGTACAAAGATGAAGAAGAAGATGAAGCACAACATTGGTAGTATAGTAATAGGGGGGAATGTTTAAAACTATATTAGACAACAATGCACACTATTGAGCAATAAAGTCACACCAATATAGTTTGCTAGTAGGCTAAGTTAGCTAGAAAAACACAATACAGCAATCAAGTCTCCGATTACAAACCAATACCAAAGTTAGTTATAAAAGTCACCCATATGATGTTTGTTAGTAATTCAATTAGTTATTAAATAGTTCACTATTAATAGGTATACTGATATGCACACAATTATAAGTAAGAGGTAATTTTGCTTGTGCTGGTATGTAGAGAGGTGTCATCATATAAAGACTGGTGTTTAGTCTGGATTAGCACAAGGGCATAACCAGTGAGATTTGAGGTATGTTTTAATTTTGGTTTTAAATAGGGGAGCTGAGGAAATGGATGTAAGGTGATCTGGGAGGGAGTTCCAGGTTTTTCCCACTGCGTTGGAGAACAGAGAGTCACCAGTCAGATTGTTGGTTTTATTTATTTGCACTAGTAATTTGTTTGATGAGCGTAGGATCTTTAGGTTATAGTAGGGGAAGATTAGGTTGGTGAGTATGGGAGTCTTTGAAGGTTGGTATAGTACCTTTTGGACTATTGTTAGTTGGTTCAGTAAAATTAGATTTGACAGTTCTAACCAGCCTAGTTGTTTAAGATTGTTGCAGTGATGGGTTCTGTAGGTTGAGCCAGTTGCAAATCTTGCTATATTATTGTAGGCGATGGAAAGTTTGTTCATATTGCTTTTGCATAGTTTAGTGTAGACAGGGGATGCGTATGTAAGGGTTGAGATTAAATGGGTACGGGCAATAGTGGACCTGGCTTTGGGGGTTAGAAAGGGTTTGATTCTGTAGAGGGAACCTAGTTTTTTGTTAATAGTTTTTATAGTGTTATTAATATGAGGCTCAAAGGAGAGGTTATCAATTAGTACCCCAAGTAGTCTTGTGGTTGGTTCTGGAGGTATTTCTGTACCATTAGTTGAGGTGACACTGAAGTATACTGGGGAAGTTCTGTGCGTGAGTGTGAATAATAGCATTTTTGTTTTTTTGGATTGAGAATGAGGCAACGGTCAATGAGCCATTTCTCAACTATGTTAAATACGTTTTGTGTTAGAGACTGAAGTAGTGACTGCGTCTTGGCTGAGCATACTAATGTGGAATCATCTGCATACTGAATACAGGTGGCTTGAGGTATGACTTTGTGCAGGTCATTTGTGAAGACTGAAAAGGGAAGGGACCGAGTACGGAGCCTTGAGGAACTCAGAGGGTTATTGGGAGGTGGGAAGATAGGCTATTCTGCCATAATACAGCTTGTTGCCTGTTTTGTAGGTAAGATTGAAACCACTGTATAGTGGGAGGAGCTAGTGACAAGTTTTTGAGAAAGTTTATGAGTAGCTGGTGGTTGACCATGTCAAAAGCTTTTGACAGATCAATAAAGAGAGCTGAGGATAGTGTATCGTTGTTACGATTTTTGTTGATGCAGTTGGTGAAGGATAACAGAGCAGAGGTGGTACTGTGAGATGGTCTAAAGCCATGTTGACAGCTAGCTAGCAAGTTGTTTTCAAGTAAGTGTTTTAAGAGCTGCTTATGAATGCACCTCTCCATGATTTTTGCTAGGGGGGATAATATGGCGATGGGTCTGTAATTAGATAGATCATTGGAGTTGCCACCTTTGTGAAGGGGAATAATATGAGAAATTTTACAGAGTGATGGGATGGTACCCTCAGAGATAGTTCTACTGATGAGAATAGTTATGGGGTAGGCTATAGCTGTAGCAGCTTTTTGAAGATATTCTGCAGGTAGTAGGTCTGCAGCGAGAGTGGTGGGTTTTAGTTTTTGAATTAAGGTGCGGACAAGGGATGTGGGGACAGGTTGAAATTTGAATAGTGTTGGGTTGATAGTGTTGAAAGGATGTAGGACCAGGTTGGAATAAAGGTAGTGATGGATTGTTAGTACTATGGGAAGAAGAAGTTGTGTTGGGTGACAACTGATTGGCAAGAGATTGAATGGTCTCTGTAAAAAAGGAATTGAAGGAACTGGCAATTTGGTTGGGTGTATTGTCTTCCGAGCCATTGGGTGTGGGTGTGACTGAGCGGCCTGGGTGTATCAGTTTATTGATGCCAGCCCAGAATTTTTGCGGTTTATTTTGGTGGGTTTGTTGCAGATGACAGTAAAAGTTTCTTTTATCTGATAGAATGGCTTTTTTGGTTTTGTTTCTTATTTGTCTATACTTTACTTGATCTGTGGGGCATTTAGTGGTAAGCCAGGTGGTCCTGAGTTTAGTTTTTTGGAGGATCTTTTATTTGGTGGTTTTGGTAAGCCATGGGGCTGGTTTTGATCTACATCTAATTGTCCGAGTAGGGGCATGGTAGTCCAGTGTGGTTAAGAATTTGGAATTCAAGTATTTGACTGCTTCTTCTAGTGGTAGGCGTTTAAGGGGTGACCAGTCACAGGCTATTAGTTCTTGTTGAAAGTTGTTGAGGTTAAAATTTTTGTTAGACCCAATACTCTTACAGATGGTTATGTTTGGATTTTCACTCTTATACCTGATTAGAAATGTGAGTGAGTGGTCGCTGAGGTCTTCAAAGAGGGTACCTATTTTATACATTTGTTGATTGTGATTTGTAAGGATCCAGTCTAGTGTGCTATCATTGTTAAGTTTATTAAATCTAGTGGGAGATGTGATGGTTTGAGTGAAACCATGTAGGTTGATATGGGTAGAAGGTTGCTCAGATATACATCTACTCCAGTTTATGTTAAGGTCGCCAAGTATTATTGTTTCTTGGGGGAAGGTGGTGGAAAGCCAGCTTAGCTTATAGCTGCTTCTAATGCTGTATAATTCCATCCTCCCAGCCATAGCTTTGGGATTATCTACATACATCATACACACACATTTACCACTTACCATAAATATAGATGTTCGAGTGTATTCACTGTTGCAGTCATTACATTTGGGTAATCTGCTGGCAGGTTGCCCTCAGTCAGCCTGATTAACAATGTCTTGGGTCCTGCGTCGGTTGCTGTCCCTTCTTCCATGACGTCAGGTCGTCAGAAGTATAAAACATACAGCCGACGCCATTTTCATCAGTTTCTTGCTCCAGATGTCAGGTGCCCCCAATGGGGAGCAATATATCTATATACATCATACACAAACACACACACACATATACACACATATGCATGTAATTTAGAATACAAAAAATATACCTCCAAATAAAAGCACATACACCAAAAAGGCTTTTGAGCATAGTAAAGGAGAGAAGAGGTATAGTAAGAGAAAAACAGGGGGCTGGTGGGTAACCAGGACTGCAACAGTGAATACACTCGAACATCTACATTTATAGTAAGTGTACACAACTGTACTATGTTCTTCGTGTTTCACTGTTGCAGTCATTACATTTGGGTAGAATCCCAAAGATATGGTTGGGAGGATGGAATTATACAGCATTAGAAGCAGCTATAAGGCCCTGCAGGACAGCAGTGGCAAAGCCTGCTCTGGATTTAGAGAACAGAGGTAAATGGTAATGTTTGAACGTATGAACTGAGCTCCAGGTAGCAGCTTCTAGAATGTCTCTGGTAGGAACCCCTCTGAGAAAGGCTGCAAAAGTAGATGCAGCCCTGGTGGAATGGGATCTGATCCCCTTGGGGTCAGGTTTATCATGCGGCATGTAGCAAAAATGAATACAATGGCTTACCCATTTTGAAATAGTCTGCTTTGAGATAACCTTTTCCTCTGCCCCTGCAGCAAATGCCACCAGTAATTGTTCAGATTTTCTTAGAGATTTTGTCTTAAGTAGAATCTTAGTTGTCTGTGTATATCCAATGAATGCAAAATCTGCTCACCTTTCTGTGGATTTGGGAAAAAGGTTGGCAGATGTATAGTCTGATTAAGAGCCACACTAGATACCACTTTAGGCATAAAGGATGGATTGGTCCTGAGAGCCACCCTGTCCAGGTAAAAGATAATAAAAGGCTCCACTGCCATGAGAGCCTGTAGTTCTGAAATCCTTCTAGCTGAAGTGACTGCTAAAAGAAAATCTGTCTTCCAAGAGAGAAATTTTATGTCTGCAGTAGTAGCTGGTTCAAAAGGTGGTAGGGTGAATTTTTCCAACACAAAATTGAGGTCCCATGCAGGAGTTGGTGCTCTCCTGGGAGGTCTTAATTTTTTGGCCCCTCTGATGTACTGCTTTAGCAGGGGATGAGAAAAGAGGGGAGGGCTCTGTGATGTAATGAGCTGAAATGGCAGAGGCATGGATTTTTATGGAAGGAAAAGATAGGCCCTTGTGAAGCATCTCAGTTAAATATTGCAGAATCTGAGGAATTTGGGCATTCCTGTGCTTATTCCTTGTGCTTGGTTACAGGCACAGAATGTTTTCCATTTATCAGCATAAGATTTTCTAGTACTAGGCCTTCTAGCCTCAAAAATGACATCCATCACAGGTTTGCTGAGAGATGTAACTGGTGAAATTAATTAGCCATGCTGCAAGATTCAGAGTTTGCAGTGGAGTGTGCAGAATTTGATAGTTCTGCTGAGACTGTAGATAAGGTGTCTTAGGCAGGTACTACGGAGGAAGGTGCGACATATTGCATAGGAGCGGTTACCAGTGTTGGTGAGGCCAGTCTGGAGCAATCATTTTTGTGTTTTCCTGTCTGAGTTTTAGTAAGACCTTGGAGAGCAGAGGCAGAAGGGGAAGGCATAGAATGATAGGTTTTTCCAGCTGAAGGATAGAGCACCCACTTTCCAAGCTTTTTTGTGATTAATTCTTGTGCAGAATTTGTCCAACTGATAGATCTTTTTGCCTCACCTCAAAACTATGGCTGGGCTCCCCCATTTGCGTGTCAACATGCGGAAGATTTGTGGATCCAGTTTCCATTCGTGTGGGTCCATAAGATTTCTGCTTAGTTAGTCTGCCAGAGTATTTTGCTTTCCTGGCAGGAATTGAGCTTGTAGATGTATTTGGTAAGTCAAGGCATTGTTCCACAAGGCCATGGCTAGTCTGCAATGGGGGTAGGAATGGGTACCCCCGTGCATGTACCAAATGACTGTGGTGTTGTCTCTATCAGTAGTTGTCCTGAATGAAGTTAGCCCTTGAAGGCTGTCAGAGCATTCGGTACAGCTAGCATCTCTTTCTGGTTGATATGTAAGTACATTTGATTTGGGATCCATTGGCCCTGAATGCATCTCCCTGCCAGACGCGCCCACCAAGCATATTCTGATGCGTCTGTAGTCAGGGTTTGGGTGGCAGGGGATGGAATGAATGAGTCTCTTGTGTTGGTGACAGGCCTCTGCCCACCACAGGAACTCTTGCTGCAGGCAAGGAATGATAGGAATCATTGTTTCCAGGCTGTGACAATGTTGACACCATAAGATTTTGGTACCACTGAAGTTTCCTCATATGCAGCCTTGCATATGGAATTATTAGAATGCAGGAAGCCATGAACCCCAAGGCCTGCAGAATTTGTCTTGCAAATAGCTGGGTTTTTGAGGCCACTTGTTTGAAGTAAGTCATCAATTGAATTTGTTTTTCTGGCATGAGGTTAGTCATCTGGGCAGTTGTATTCAAGCTTGCACCCAGGAATGTAGGGTACCAGTTGTGATTTTTTTTTTCATTTATGGTGTACCCTAGACAAGTTAGAAGCTTTTTTACAAACGCCAGATGCTTTAGAGGAGTGTCCTTGTTTTCTGCCTGAACTATACAATCGTCCAGGTAAGGATAAATTTGAATGTTTCTTTGTCTACAAAATGCAATTACAGGTGCCAGGCACTTTGTGAAAAACCTGGGCGCAGTAGATAAGCCAAAGGGCAGTGCAGAGAACTGGTAATTCAAACAGCCTGCTTTGAAGCGGAGGTATCTTCTGCAAGATTCCCTGACTGGGACATGCAGGTAAGCCTCTTAAGTCTAGAGTTACCAACCAGGCATCCTTGCCTAGCATAGGCAGTAACTGTTGTACAGTCAGCATCTTGAATTTTGGAATGTCCAGAAATGTGTTTAGAATGGGTAAGTCCAGAATTGGACGTCATGATTTGTTTTTTCTGGATACCAGGAAAAGTCTTGAATAAAAACCTTGTCCCTTTTCCTTTTCTGGTACTGGTTGAATAGCCCCCATATTCATGAGGGACATAACTTGTTTCTGGGCCTCTGCCCACTGATTTGGAGGTAGATCTGGCCATCCGTTTGGGATTGGCAATGTGTGGAAATGAAATCTGTATCCCTGGGATACTATATTTACAACCCACTTGCCCTGGGTAATTAGTTGCCAATTTTGTGCATGAAGTGCCAGTTTTCCCCCCAAAGGGGCTGCCAAAAGATAAGTGCTTGGTGACTGCAGAGGAAAGTCACTGAGACTGTTTACCGTAGGAAGGTGCCTTGTTACTTCCAGATTTGGAGGTGGAAGCACCCCATTGTTTTGTTCTGTATGTTCCTTGAGACTGAAATCTGGAGCCTTTGGAGTGTCTGGGTTTGACCTGAGCAGCTCTGGTGGGTACTGGAAAGGACCAATTCTTACTAGGCCAGTGCCTACTGAACCTGGGTGGCTGCACTTGTAAGAAATCTTTTACAGTTTGCATACATTTAACTTTATCTTTCATCTTTTTCAAAACTTCTTCTGCCTTACTACCAAAGAGACTGTCTTGTTGTAAAGGAGCATCCAACAATTTTGCTTTAACATGATCAGGCAGATTTTTCTCCTTGAGCCAAGCATGCCTTCTTATCATAGATCCAGTTACAGCGTCCCTGCAAGAGGCCTCCAAGGAATCAAAACCACATTGCAAAGTATGTTTTCCAACTTGTTCAGCTGAATGCAATACATCCTGCAACTCTTATTTTCCACACAGAAATCTGTTTAAGTAAGCCCATGACATACTGCTGCTATTTGAGCATATGAAATTGACAGTTTAAAAGCTCTGATTGCCAAGGTTGCAGACGTGTAAACCTTGTTACCCCATCTATCCAGTGCCCTGGAATCTCAGAAGGGGTAGGATTTTTAGCCGTAGAAGCCTTAGCTCCCTTGGGACCCTGAGAAATGGTTTTAGGGTCAGCAGTAGGGTTTTTAAAAAGGAATTTGTGGAAGTCAGGAACCCTGTAATATGTCTGGCTTACTAGGAGCCGGAGGCAGGGAATGAGGAGCCATGCTGGATTCTGAGAAAACATCAACAATGTCTAGAACAGGAGGTATAGCCAAAGGCCTATGCTGAGATAGAAGGAAATCTCCAAGCCTCTTTTTAGATTCTGATAAGTCCCAGTGAAAGTGTTCCCTTAAGGTATGCAAAGTTTCTCCAAAAGAAAAATCCTCAGGAGGAGAGGCAGAAGGCAAGGAATCTTCTGCATCAGAGTCCTCATAAGGTGGAATAGATCATTCCTGATCAGAAGAAACAGAAACCTGATCTGATGATTCATAGTCAGTGCCCTGCCTAGGCCTCTTAGCAGGAGGGGGATGGGAACCCCTGATCAAGGTAATTAAATCCTCAGCCATTTTGATCATTTGTTTTTTCAGGCGTAGGGGCCTGTGCACGTGGCCCAAGCGTCATTTTTTTAAACATAGAATTTGATTTTGGCCTAGGTTTTGAAGATGGCGTTGGTTTAATATACACCTTTAGGCCTGAAAACACCCTCAGAAGCCAGTGGCTGCTCAGCAGCTTCGGACCCATCTAAGGTGGAGATCCGCGGGTTCAATACTTAAAGCACCTCGCGGCATACCTCGCTGAATGGGTCTCAGTAGAGGCCTGCAAATCAAAAGTAGCAGGTATCGGGGGCTGCGAAAGCGCCTCACTGAACTGGCAAACCGGTGTCTGGCTTAGGAGAAGCTTCATCAGTTTTCGACCTCGACAGTGTCTTTTTCTTTGCGTTTTTTTGTGTATTCCGGTAGTCTGATTGCTAACCATTTCTGTATAGTTAAATCTTGAGCCAAAATATTTTGATGCAAAAATATACCGACGCTTAATAGAGCATTGATTAAATTTAGCACAAAACCGACAGCAAGGCACATTGTGGTCAGGGCCTAGGCAAGGAATACAGTACAAATGAAAATACCTATGAGGTATTTGCTTCCCACAAGTAATACAATTAACTTTTACTGACATCGGTAAGGAGCAAGAAAAGTTTCCCCAACAGGGTACTTAGCTTTAGGTTGAAGACTTCGGTTCTGAAACTCGAAAACAAAAATTTCCGGAATCGGGCCCAGCACTTGTGAACTGCTTCTGGTTCGGGCACCATGTAGCAAGAAAGACTGATGAAAATGACATCGGCTGCATTTTTATACCGACGACCTGACGTCATGGAAGAAGGTACAGCAACCAACGCAGGACCCAAGACTTTGTTAATCAGGCCAACTGAGGGCAACCTGCCAGCAGATCACCCAAATGTAATGACTGCAACAGTGAAACACGAAGAACATCAAGCAATTCACCTTCCTTTTTCCTTCTTTCCACAGAATGCTATTTTGGAGATTTCACACCTTGGACTTACAAAAACAGCTTGGATATTACCTAGACAAGACAAAAGACATCAGGAAATCTGAGCACCATTTTGTTTCTTTTCATTCCAGGAAATTGGATTTGGCTGTTCTCTCTTCCTAGATCTCAAAGGCCATTTCCTTCTGCTATTCCTTTCATGGTAAACTGCTTACTTAAGTTTGTGCTCACTCTTTCTGGGAGATTGCTTCTTCTGGTGCTTTTTTCCAAGGCTCTGGATACTAGATCTATTTTGCTAACTGCTACTTGGTCTTCTGTACACACCTTTACTAAACGTTATAAGCTAGCTGCCATTTCTAGGGCCAGGGTAGGTTTTGCCAAGTCATTCTTCACGGATTTTGGAGGGGTCCTCTGTGGCTTCCTCCTCCCATCTTCTCCAGTAGCATTTGTATTTTCTCAGTTGTAAGAAATACAACAGTGATAAGGAATGACAGTACAATTGTGTAAGACCTTGGCTTGACAGTAGCCGCCCCATTTTCATTGTTGGAGGATTCTGTCCCTCACTCCTTTCCCCTTTTCTCTATTGCCTTCCTTTTGGCAGAGAGGTTTTTCTTGGATCTTTTTATCCTTCTTCCCTTCCTGAATATACATGCTATTACTTTCTGCTTGGGTTGCTTTGGTTCTTTTGGGAGAATTCAGTTGAGGATTAGGTGCTCATGTGTCACACATCTTGTGCCTTGGATATGTGACATGCATCAGACATATAGCATCTGGAAGGTGCAAAGACATTGGTATGCTGGCCAGATGTTCAGCTATCCCCAGCAGGATTTTCCAGTTGTAAAGAATACTCATTGAAAATGAAGGACATGTACCTGATGCACTTTGGACCGGCTATGGAAGCAAAAAGGTTACAACAGGATTGGCCCCAGTAGCTGAAAATCCTCTTTTGCCACTGTTTCATTGAGGGACTACGCATGAGGCATGAGAATACAGCACCTCAGCCTGTCTGCTACAATACTGGATTAACCTGAAGTGAGCATTGCTATGAGAAAAAAGTGAGAAGACATTGCCACATTTTCATGGCCTCTCAAAATAGCATGTGCACCCCGGTTTACTAACGTATCAGACCAAGAAAGTCTTGTCTGTTCTGGAGAGAAATTAGAACATGGGGAAGAAAGTGCTGGAGTGCCTGTAATGCTAGAACTGTCATCTCCAGAACAAAATGGGCTCCTGACTGTTCCACATACCCTGAACTGTACACCACTCGAAATGACACCCCAACCTAACGAGCAGGTGTTCATAGTTACACAAACCAAGGAAAGTGGGAGAAAACGGATTTCTCTGTGTTAAGAGGGGAAGTTATCTGCCAAGAAATGTGATGATGGCAGAGTGAGGATACCCTGATTGGATGGTGGAGTGAATGCATTAACACTACAGAACTGCCATGACAAACCATGCATGAAGTACCAGTATTAAGAAAGGGGCCACGAAGCCTAGCAACTAAGAATTAAGGACACTTGAGGGTTTGAAAAAGCAGTGACCTCTTGTGCTTGTAGGTAAAAGGAAGTCAGCCTTGACAGTAGTAATTCAGCAATTTGAGATACCTGGCCTAGATGAAAACTTATGAAGTCTAACAACTGGGTGGGCTTTAAGGTTGAATTTTTTTTTTTTTTAATAGTTGATGGAAACTTCCCAAGGACCAACAATGGATTCAAATCTCTTCCGTGGATTAAAGATATTGTTCTTGCAGACAGGAGCTAGTCGTCCAAGTACCGAAACACCTGGAACCCCTGCAGCCCAAGATGAAGTGCCACCACTGCTACGCACATTATAGTGTGCGTGTGTGTGTGTGTGTGTATGTATACATGTGCATGCTTTGGAGACACCAAACAGCAGGGTCCTGAACTCTTAAGTTACTGGCCCCCACCTGGATGCACAGGTACCTTCTAGACTGCTGTGCAATTCTGATGCAATAGGCACATTGAATGGCTTGTATTGTGACAATCTGGAACTTAGTCTAAAATGCGTTTAATTTGCTGAGATCCAAAATGGACCAGGGGTCCTTATTCTTTTTGGGAACTAAAGAATCTTGAATAGACTTTGGATCCTCTGTGGTCTGGTGGGACCTCCTTGATGACTTTCTTCTAGCAGTCAGGAAATACCTTAGTGCGTGTCCCTTTATTGCCAGGGGGACCGCCTGGAAGGGACTGGTTTTGAATGCAATGGAATTATATAACCTGACACCAAATGTTGGGGCCCTGAATGGATAAGTTACTGGCCCCAGCTGGAAGTGCAAAGTACCTTCTGGACAGTTGTGCAATCTTGATATAACAGGCATCTGGAAGGTCTGTAGAGCACACTCAGTCACCCCCTTCCTCAGAAGAGAGAAACAGCCTGTACCATGACAATCAGGAACTTTGCCTTCTTCAAAAATGTGTGTAATTTGCTGAGATCCAAAATGGGTCAGAGGTCCTTATTCTTTTTTGAGAACTAAAAAAAATCTCGAGTAGACTCTGGATCATCTGTAGCCTGGTGGGACCTCCTGGATGTTTCTCTCTCTCTAGCAGCCAGGAAATTACTTGGACTGTCCCTTTACTGTTGGGGTGACCGCCTGAAGAGACTAGTTTTGAATGCAATGGAATTATACAGCCTCTGGATATGGTTTTGAATGCAATGGAATTATGCAGCCTCTGGATATTCTTTTCACCCACACATTCTTTGTGATGACCATCTAATTTTATAGGTGAGGAGACATGCCCCCCCCCCCCCCCATTTGCCTCCAGGGAGCAACAGGCAGGCAAGCTTTCAAGAATGATGGAAGGATTTATCAGTGAAGGGATCTCTAAACCCTTAATTCTGCAGTCCTCCTCTTCCTCTGGGATGCTGTCCACTGCAGTTCTCCTCGATTTTGTCAAGCCTCATCAAAAGAGGAGTCACAGTGGCAAAACTGCGACTTTCTGAAACAGAGATACACCCCCCAACTCCTCCACCACTCCTGGAGAAAGATCTTTGAGGGTTGGAGAAAAACTCCCATTTATTTGTCCTCTTGCTCACTCTTAAATGAAGCATTTTACCTTGGATCCAACAAGGAGTAAGTCATAATGGGCATAAAGGAAGGTCACCTTACAACAGTCCATGAAATCACAATTGCAGCCAAGCATGGCAACGTACAATACCAGTAGCTGCTGTACTGGAAGTTTGCATCATGGTGACACTGGCAACTGAGTGAGACTCCATTGACTTCATTGTGTCAGTTGTCTGCAGTCTCCTGATGGAGTTTGACAGCTCAAAAGTTCATCCCCTACGTCTTAGATGTGTAATTTAATGCCCAAAGACAGAGTGCTTGAGAAATACAAATGCTTCCTAAAACAACTCACTCTAGACTCTAATGTCTATATATTTAAATGCTATGTTTTTTAACTGTATAATGCAAATAATACTTTATGTGGAGCTTTTCTCCCCGGGCCTCCGCTAAAAACAGACCTGTGCCAGTCGGACTCTCACAGTCAACAAATGTAAATAAATAGACTCTCAGTTAGGAGGATGGACTGCAGAGATTTCCAAAAACTTTTTTTCTTCCAAAGTGGCAGCAATAAGAATCCACAAGTGGGGCTCTGTTCCAGTGTGGACCATCCCTGAGAGGGACCAGCACCTTTTTCTGGTTTAAGGCGAGTTCCACCACACCGAGATCCTGCCAAGCCCATTGGGAAACATCCGCAATTATGTAGGCCAAAGGGACCACACAGGAGGTAGATGGGCCTGTTACGAAGGGGATGTTTGATCCAAATGATTACTGTCATTGTTCTTAACACCAGGAAGTTTTATAACTTATCACAATCCAAGCATTCTAGTGGTTTGGCTTTACCACTAATACTATAAAGTCAAGGTTTGCTGCTGTCCTTCAGATTAAAAAAAACTCAACTGTGTAAAATCAATACAGAATTTATATGGGTGGATTGCGTGGAACATTATAACTTTGCCAACAGAATTTGGAAGGTTGGAAGTCCATTACAGATATACAAGGTAGCAGGTCTTAAAATATTACAGGGGATACTGGACTCAAACCATCATTCCAGATAGAAAGCTGCCCAACAGTAACAGATCAAAGTGATGAACAATTTATTAAAGAATAGAAAGACGAATAAGAATGAATTGACTCCCATAGCTATGTTACCAGAATGAAGACTACAACCAAATGAAATTTCCAGAAATCTGAAAGTCTGTAAGGGATTACTGTAGGATCAGTTAATGACAAGAGGAAAAATAAAGATGCAGGAGGAGCAACACACTATTAAGGGTCTAGACTACAGTAACAAAAACAGCAAATTTAACAGAACTTGAAGAATTTGTTACTGTACACAATCAAAAAGGATGAATGGCTAAAACAGTTTCTTTTGGTTATAGAAAACAGGCAAGAATATCTGGGAAAAAGAGTGAGAAATAAACTATACAAGTGTTAGATGAAGAAGGCGGCAAAGGGTCAAATACACTTAGGAATATTTGGGAGGAAGAGCAGAGTACAATTACACATGCAGATCGGGAAAGAATTATCCTAACTCCATAGAACGGTTACAAAACCAAAGAAATTTAATTTTTTGGGGTTGGAAATGTCTCCAAATATTTTACACTCCCAAGACTCTCAAACAGTGTTGTAACCATTTACTGGAGACATGATACTGACCGAAGTAGGCAAGGTCTTAAGTTATACCAGTTTAAGAGGGAAATACGGAATACATGGTGTTATTTGGCCTGGGAAAGTGATGATCACTTCATTTTGCTGCATGAATCAGTTTATACACTGAAGGGACACTGAAAACTGCAAGGGTTTAGCTCAGTTTATCATCTGTCAATAAACAATCACCAAAAAGTGGGAGAGAGTAAACACGGACAAAAGAAAAAAATTAAATTATGAAGGAAATTTTATCAAATTTATCAAAATTATACAAAATTTTAATAAAGCATAAAGTTAATCCTAAACAACATTTCTGGAATTTTATCAATTGAAAATAAAACTAATTTACCGTATTCTATCAAATTAACTTCTAATTTACAAGTCTGATTTTCACATGGACATTTTTGCATAGAGCTTTTTATACTCCTAAAAAGATAGCTAAAATAAACTCTTCTAGAAATACTATATGCTGGAGATGTTCTTTAAGCTGTGAAGCTGGTTGGAATCACATTTTATGATTGTAACAAAATAAAAAAATATTGGAAGATTAGTAATTTCCTTCAAGCTATATTCACAGATACATTTCTATTAACCAAGTCTTTGATTTTCTTGAATGTTAATGAAATAAGTGAAATGAATAAATATAATTTATATCTTCTTTGGACTATACTAGCAGTTGCTAGAAAGTGTATTACAAGGAAATGGAAATCCGCCTCAGAACCCAA
>NC_056734.1:139637225-139660031 GCF_019279795.1 Protopterus annectens | reverse complement strand
GAAAAAAAGTTTTCAAAAAAAAGGTATTTTCAAAAAAGGAAATTTAAAAAAACCTGAAAGGACATTCACAATATGAACAGAATTAGCCAAAAGCAAATGCCAGGCTTATGACCAACTTATGAAAACACAACGCCTCCACTCCTTCAAAGCACCAAAATCATTCGATATACAAAACAGGAACACATTCACTGTGAGTTTGAAAATTCTTTTAATTCTGGTACCTCGGCCTTCGCCTTCTCCTGGAATACATTTTACTGAATCAAACACCACCCTTTTTATATCATGCTTGATTGAATTATTAATGCACATTAACCCATCAATTCTAATTTAATTGCCTTCATTATTACTCCAACAGTATAACCTGCATCTTGGAACAATTTCTTTTAAAATAAAACCAAATAGTTTCAAATTTCATATAAACGCATTTGTAAAATATCTTTACATACATTATTTTATTTTAAATAAACATGTATACAGAAACACTTCTATATATCATCTATTTTATAAATATTTTATAAATATTTTATGATACTTTATGAGTTCATTTTCAATCAACATCTATACTCTGAGAAATATGTGAAAAACTGAGTTTAGATTTCCATATTTAACCCATAAGGAAACAAAGTTTCATAGTTAAGAATAAACCTGGTTTCCATTTGCAATAATCTTTCACGAAACACATCCTCATTCCCTAGTGTATTGGGTCTACCCAGCACACAAAATATGAATCCCTCCAGGAGAAGGCGAAGGCCGAGGTACCAGAATTAAAAGAATTTTCAAACTCACAGTGAATGTGTTCCTGTTTTGTATATCGAATAATTATGACCAACTTATCAAAGTGGTCACACAACTAAGCAGGAAGAGGTTACTAGCAACATTGTGGTCATTAGCCACCAGTTAGCAGGAAAGGTATGAAACATGCACCATTCCTATTTTGTTTGGTGCTAGCACTTTAGTACAGATGTTACTAACCAATATATTTTCATAGTAACCTAAAGGCCCTATTGCTTTAAGTTCACCATCTACCAACATGCTCAAAACAAAATACAAGCATGCAAGTCTTCAAAGTGAACCCCTACAGGGTAAACATACTCTAAAGATCAATTCCTCCACCACAAATGCACAATTGGTCTATGTCAAATACACATCAGAAAAAAGCAGGTTTAAATCACAGGTAGTAAGGGGGGAAACAGTGAGAGCCACCCCATCTGCAACAATGGTCCTTCTATTTGAACCTACAGTTATGGTAAATACACAATGCAATTATACAATATTTAATATAAAACTGATGCATAACTGATGAGTGAATGGGTGAGTACCACACGGTGTGTAGAAACTTGACACCAGAAATAACTGGATGGCTACAGCAAGCCTTGTAAAACCACAGAGGGAAAACATGCTCTACTTCTATTTAGAAAGATTTTGCTGGTGCAATTTCCTCTCTCCTGTAATCAGACTTTGGAAACATCTGTTAACAAGATGTCTTGCCTATGGGATAAGTTCATAACCTACAAGGGACAACCTAGTGTTACTGTCCCAGGGCATCGGGTAACTTTTCTTACTCTTCGGCATAGGGGGGAGGGGGGGCTTGTGTGTGCAATGCTCTTGGCTTCCTGTTTCCATTCCAGGCACGTAGGTGGCCCAGAGAGAGAGGGAGCAGCACAGCAGGTATAGATGAAATAAACTGAGATGGGGAGGAGAAGTTTTTGAATATGGGGACAGTTGAGCCTTTATGTGAAAGGCAACAAAGGAATAAGGAGAAAGTGGAGAACTCGTTCGTACCGAAAGTTAAGGAGATGAAACTTGCTGATGGAGCAGTGGCAGATTCGGAAGACATGTTTCAGCAGAGGATGTTTGAAGGGGAAAGCCAGCAGGAATATACCGTTACAGTTCTTCAATCCAGAAGGCTGCAGGATGATTTAAAAGACCTAATGAATCAAAAGAAGCCAGAAAGTGAAGTGGCAGCATCGTGGGGCAATAAAATAGAAAAACTGCAGCAGGAAGATGGAGAGAGCGCAGTCAATAAAAACCTTACGCACATACAGTGAAGGAGGGAGAAAGAAGAGTCGAGGAGGTGAAGGAGATGAAGAAAAAAAGTTTACAGTATGAGTAAGCAGCAATAAAGAAAAAGCATTAAGCAGGTATGAAGTTTGGGACTCTGATTATACTATTGGGTGCAAGAAGGGGTAACAGCATTTATTCTCATCAATAGAGACATTTTGTGACATATCTGAAACTGGGCAGGCCACTGAAAATTTTATAGAAAAATAAAAAGAAAGAATGACAATCCATGGTCAGGTTTTGTGGTACAATCCTTCTAGAGACAAAAAAGTGTTACAGTTCAATTCAGAACTGAAATCAAAGCCAAAGAATTGAAAGTACAGTTGTGTACACTTACCATAAATGTAGACGTTCGAGTGTATTCATTGTTGCAGTCATCACATTTGGGTTATCCCTGCCAGGGTAGCTCTGTCGGTCCAAATACCAGAGGCTTAGTATTGCTGCATCGGTTTCTGTCGCTTCAGGACTCGTGTCAGGTCGTCAGTAGTATAATGTACGGCAGACAACGTCATTACATCAGTTTTTCTTGTCCTGTCAGGAGCCCCCAAGTGGTAGCCAGGATATGTTGGAAGAACCCCACCCATAGAAAGTAAATGCCAAAAAAAATCCTTGTAAATAGAGAGAGAGAAAAGGGGGATGGAGGGAGGGAAACCAGGACTGCAACAGTGAATACACTCAAACATCTACATTTATGGTAAGTATACACAACTGTACTATGTTATTCATGTTTTACTGTTGCAGTCATAACATTTGGGTGGATTCCCAAAGCTGAGGCAAAGGGTGGAGGCAGTCAAGAAGAGTAGGGGCTGGCTAGGATGCCCCACAAGACTGCAGTGGCAAAGCCTGCCCTGGATTTGGAGAAGACTTGGTGAAGGTGTGAACAGAATGTCCATGTTGCAGCCTCCAGGATGTCCCTGGTGGGGACTCTTCTGAGGAAGGCTGCAGAGGTGGATGCTGCTCTGGCAGAGTGAGAGCTGACCCCCTTACGTTGAGGTTTCCCTATGCTGCTTGTAGCAAAGATGGATGCAGTGTGTTATCCATTTGGAAATGGTTTGTTTGGACACTGCTTTGCCCTCTGCTCCTGCAGAAAGGCTGACAAACAATTGATCAGTCTTTCTGAATGATACAAGTCCTGTCTAGATAGAATCGGAGCTGTCTGTGCACATCTAGAGTGCAGTATCCTTTCCCCCTTTTTTGTGGGATAGGGCAAAAGGTGGGCAAATTAATTGATTCGTTGACAGGCACACTGGACACCACTTTCAGCATGAAGGATGGGTTAGTCTTGAGGTACACCCAGTCAGCATGGATGATGATGAAGGGCTCTACAGACATGAGTGTTTGTAGCTTGGATACTCTTCTGGCTGAAGTGATGGCTAGAAGCAAGGGGTCTTCCAGGAGAGAAAAAAAGAAGTTATGTACCTACCATAACATTCCATGTTAATTGTCTTCATCTCGCCTTCCTTCTTCCTGGTTGGGATATTGGAGCCAATCCACGGCTCCAACTCGGCCATCTTCAATAGCTCGAGAGCTGTTTACTGGCTCGAGGCTACCCCTTATCCCATAATGCCTAGCGATATCTACCCAGATCTCGATTGAAATAGCCAACTCCAGACATAAGAGAATAAACCAGTCAAAATAATTAGTTGACTATACCTGCCATATTCTCTAAGTCAATAGAGGAAAAATAAGAAAACACACAGCCAGTGAAACGAACTCCTCTCGGTCCACTAGGACAGGGAGATGGAGGGTGGGACCCAAGGAGGAAGGAGAAATGAAGACAACTAACATGGAATGTTATGGTTGGTACATAACTTCTTTATGTTAAGTTGTCTATCTCGCCTTTGTTCTTGCTGGTTGGGACAGCGTCTCTAGCACCTAATATCCTGGGTGGCTCAGTGGAACAGACTCTTCAGAAAAGTGGAACCAAAGTCAGCTCTGCTCCAGGAGACTATATCAAACTTGTAATGAGAAATAAAGGTATGAGGGTTTGCCCATGTGGCAGCTGCAAATAGAATCCATGGGCAACCTAGACTGGAAGGCTACAAAGGTGGCCAAGGCCCTAGTAGAATGACCTTTCGGTTTAATAGGTAACTCTTTGTTCGTTAACTGATAAATTAAAGTAATAGTGTGTGACAAACATCTAGCCAAGGTTACCTTGGAAACTGGGAGACCTTGTTTGCCCAAGGCATAAGAAAGGAATAGTTGGTCAGACTTCCTTATTTCCTTAGTTCTGTGCAGATAAAAACGCAATTGTCTATGAACGTCCAATTGGTGTAGTTTGTACTCTGCGCCTTGTTGGTATGATTAGGGAAAAACACAGGAAGATCTATAGATTGGTTTAAATTATTTTCTGAGCAGACTTTAGGAAGAAATGAAGGATTAGTCCTCACAGCAACCCTGTCCTTATGAAAAACCAAGTAGGGAGGATGAACACACAGCACCTGAAGTTCGGAGACTCGTCTGGCTGAAGTAATAGCTACCAGAAAGAGTGTCTTCCAAGATAGAAACTTGATAGAGCAGGATGCTGCTGGTTCAAAAAGGTGGCAGAATTAAGGAAGTCAGGACTAAATTAAGGTCCCAAGGAGGAGGGGGATCTCTCACTGGAGGCCAAAGAAGAGTTGTCCCTCTCAAAAAAGCTTTACAGAGCTTATGAGACAATGTTAGAATTTGACAAGCCAACATGAAAGTTAGAAATGGCTGTTAATTGTACCCTGATCGTAGCGGACCCCGAGTGAAACAGTTGTGGTAGAAATTCCAGAATTTCGTGGACTGGGGCTGAAAAGGGATCCACATTCCTAGCCTTTGTCCAACAGGAGAAACGTTTCCATTTGCTAGCATAAGTTTTCCTCGTTGTAGACTTGTGAGAAGAGACTATAATCTCACTTACTCCTGGGGAAATGCTGGGAAGCCCGGCTACGGTTGGAAGTGGAGCAACCAAGCTGTGAGCTGGAGAGTTTGGAGGGACTGATGCAACCCGTCTGACTGATGAATCAGGATATCTGGAATTGGGTCCAGAGTTGATTGAGAAGGTAATGGTGCAGGAACGGGAACCACATCTGTCGAGGCCGGTAGGGGGCAATGAGAATCATTTTGCAACCCAACGACTTTGCTTTCTGTAAGAGTTTTGGTATCAGAGGAAAAGGAGGAAAAGCATAAAGTCGTCCCTGAGGCCAATCGTGGACTAGAACATCTCTGGTTATGTGGCCCGGAAGCGGAAGGGAAAAGTAGTTGCTGCATCTGCTGTTGAAGGGGGCGGCAAAAAATTCGCAGCAAGGCTGTCCCCATTTGCGGAAAATAAGATTCACAACTTCCTGATTCAGAGACAACTCTCGTCAGGCATGAAGATAGCTCTGCTGAGCCTGTCCGCTATGACGTTGGATCTCCCAGGGATGTGCATCGCAATCAGAAAACGTTGGGAGGAAATCGCCCACTGCCAAAGTCTGAGTGCTTCTCAACACAGAGGGTGGGATCTGGTTCCGCCCTGCTTGTTGATGTACCACACCACTGACAATGTTGTCCATTTGAATAGCAATTGTCCAAGAAGGAAGAGAGTCTTGAAGGGCTTGCAACGCCAGGAGCACGGCTCATTTCCAGAACATTTATGTGCAGATGGTACTCGTGAGGTTGCCAAGTGCCTTGGACTGTCCTGCCCAGATAATGCCCCCCCCATCCTATCAGGGAGGCATCTGTGGTCACTGTGGCTACCGGAGGGGGTTGAATGAAAGGTCTGCCTTGAGCAATTAGTCGAGAGACCATCCATCAAGAAAGATGAGTTTTGCATGTATCCGTGATCAGGATCAAGTGAGTCATGGGTAGCTCCTGGAAAAATTGAGTCATGGGTAGCTCCTGGAAAGACCACTGCGTGAATGCAAGCCACTGAAGAATTCTCATATGAAAGCGCATTAGTGGGATTAGAAGAATGGCTGCTGCCATGGAACCCAGAGTTTGAAGGACATACCTGACTTGGATCCTTTTGCACTGCATCAGAATCTGTACTTGCTGATGAACTGCCGACACCATTTCTAGTGGTAGCCTTGCAAACATATCCCTTGTGTCCAAGTCTACTCCTATGTAAGTGATAGATTGACAGGGCAACAAGGCAGATTTTTCAAAATTTATTGTAATGCCTAGCTGGGAGCATATTGTGATTGTGCAGTCCCGCGCTTGCAGGAGTTGATGTCTGGTGGTGGTAGCAGGGAGGAGCCAGTCGTCTAGATACGGAAACACCTGGAATCCTTGACATCTCAGGTGAGCCGTGACCACTGCCATACATTTGAACACCCTGGGGGCTGTGGTGAGACCAAAAAGCAGAGCTCTGAACTGATGACTGGCTCCCAGCCAGAAGCGAAGATATCTCCTGGAGCGCCTGTCCATCTTGATATGGTAGTACGCGTCCTGAAGATCTATCGAGCACATCCAACTGTCCTGACCCAGAAAGGGTAAAATGGACTGTAGCGTGACCATCTGAAACTTTGTTCTTTGTACAGACCTGTTTAGTCTGCTGATATCCTGAATCGGTCTCCAGTCCTCTGTCTTTTTTGGTACTAAAAAGTAAGTACAGTTGTGTACACTTACCATAAACGTACATGTTCAAGTGTATTCACTGTTGCAGTCAATACATTTGGGTAATCCTGCTGACAGGTTGCCCTCAGTCGGCCTGACTTCCAAAGTCCTGGGTCCTGCGTCGGCTGCTGTCACCCCTTCCCTGACGTCAGGTTGTCAGAGGTATAAAATGATGCGGCAGACGCCATTTTCTTTAGTTTTTCTTGCCTCAGATGTCAGGTGCCCCCTAAAAGGGTAGCCAAAATTTATGTATAAACTTTTCCTTCATCTACAAGCAAATACACCACATAGATTGTATAAATCAGAGAAGGTAAGATAGGTTCCAGCAGAAGAAAGGGGGACAGCGGGTGGGTAACCTGGACTGCAAGAGTGAATACACTCGAACATCTACATTTATGGTAAGTGTAAACAACTGTACTCTGTTCTTCGTGTTTCACTATCGCAGTCATTACATTTAGGTAGAGTCCCAAAGCTATGGGTGGGAGGCTGGAGCTAAACAGCATTAGGAGCGGCTATAAGGCCCTGCAGAACTGCAGTGGCAAAGCCTGCCCTGGATTTAGAGTAGAGTGGCAGATGACAGTGCTTTATAAAGGTGTGCACTGAACTCCAAGTAGCAGCCTCTAAAATGTCCTTGGCTGGTACTCCCCTGAGAAAGGCTGCTGAAGTGGCTGCAGCTCTGGCTGAATGTGGCCTAATGCCCTTAGGCACTGGCTTGCCATGGTGTAAGTAGCAGAAACAAATGCAGTGGCCTATCCACTTTGAAAGAATCTGCTTTGAGATAGAGCAATTACTAGTGGCATATGCTGCAGGATCACAAGGAAAGGCTGTCTTTCTGAAAACTTTGGTTCTGTCCAAGTAGAATCTAAGCTGTCTGTGTATGTCCAAAGAATGCAGAATTCTCTCCCCCTTGTTCTGTGGATTTGGGTAAAAAGTTGGCAGATGAATAGTTTGGCTAAGAGCCACTCTGGAAACCACCTTAGGCATAAATGTTGGGTTCGTCCTCAGAGAGACCCTGTCTGGATAAAAAAATGATAAAAGGTTCCACAGCCATGAGTGCCTGTAGCTCTGAAACTAGTCTTGCAGAAGTTATTGCTAGGAGCAGAGCTGTTTTCCAAGATAAAAACTTTATATAAGCAGTAGCAGCTGGTTCAAAAGTAGGCAGTGTGAGTTTTTCCAAGACATAGTTGAGGTCCCAAGCAGGCATTGGTGATCTCCTTGGAGGCCTTAAATTTTTGGTTCCTCTGAGGTACTGTTTTAATAAGGGATGAGAAAACATTGGTGGCTCTGTATTGTAATGAGCCAAAATGGCAGAGGCATGAATTTTAATAGATGAAAAAGATAGGCCTTTGTCCAGCATCTCAGTTAAGCATATCAAAATCCAAAGAATATTTGGCACAGCTGTATCAGTTCCTTGTGCCTGGTTCCAAGCACAGAATCTCTTCCATTTTCCAGCATAAGATTTTCTAGTACTAGGCCTTCTGGCCTCCAAAATGACATCCAACACAGTTTTACTGAGAGGTGCGTTTTGTATGACTACATTATCCGCCATGCTGCCAGGTTTAAAGTCCTGAGTTGGCTATGCAGGATCTGTTTGTTTTGCTGGGACAGTAGATGAGGTATTTGAGGTAACGTCCAAGCTGGGCATTGAGAAGTTCTTCAGGACTGGAAACCAGTACTGGCGGGGCCAGTCGGGGGCAATCAGTATCATTTTTGGCTTCTCCTGTCTGACCTTTAGGAGTACCTTGGGGAGGAAAGGCAGTGGTGGAAAGGCATATACTGATAGGTTTTTCCAGCTGAAAGATAGGGCGTCCACTTTCCATGCTTGTCTGTGATGAGTCCTTGTGCAGAATCTTTTTAGATGGTAGTTGTGATGGGAGGCAAATAGATCTATGTCCGGGCATCCCCATTTCCTTATCATGCTGAAGACTAGTGGATCCAGCTGCCACTCGTGGGGATCCATGAGGTTTCTGCTTAGTTCGTCGGCCAGAGTATTTTTCCTTGCTGGCAGGAATTGTGCCTGCAGATGTACTTGGTAAGTTAATGCTGTGTCCCACAAAGTCATGGCTAGTCTGCAAAGGGGGTAAGAATGTGTGCCCCCCTGCTTGTTTATATACCACATGACCGTGGTGTTGTCTGTCTTTATCAGTAGTTGTCCTGAATGAAGTAGGTCCTTGAAGGCTGTCAGGGCATTCTGAACAGCTAGCATCTTTTTTTGATTGATATGTAGATGCATTTGGGTTGAGGACCATGTGCTCTGAATGCAAATTCCTGCCATGTGGGTCCCCCAGGCATAATCTGATGCATCCGTTGATAGTGTCCGCCTGGCTGGGGGCAATGTGAATGGCTGTCCCTTGTTTTGGTGACAAGCCTTTGCCCACCATTGAAACTCCTGTTGCAGGCAGGGAATGAGAGTAATCATAGTTTCCAGGTTGTGGCAATGTTGAATCCAAACACTTTTTAGGTACCATTGTAGTTTCCTCATATGCAGTCTTGCATATGGAATTAGTAGGGTGCAGGAAGCCATGAAGCCCAAAGCCTGCAGAATTTTTCTTGCAGATAATCGGGCCTTTGTTGCCAACATTTTGAAATAGGTAGTCAGTTGCCTTTGTCTGGCGTGAGATAAGCCATTTAGGCAGTTGTATTTAAGCTTGCACCCAGGAATATCTCGAGAGGTACTAGTTTTGATTTCTTTTCATTGACTGTGTACCCTAGGCATGTTAGAAGTCTTTTTACAAACGCCAGATGCTGTAGAAGAATGTCCTTGTTCTCTGTTGAATTAGACAGTCGTCCAAGTAAAGATATATTTGTATTCCTATTTGTCTGAAGAATGCAATTACTGATGCCAGGCACTTTGTAAAGACCCTGGGCGCAGTAGATAAGCCAAAGGGCAGTGCAGAGAATTGGTAATGCATTGAGCCAGCCTTGAATCTGCAGTATCGTCTGCATAATTGTCTGATTGGGACATGCAGGTATGCCTCTTTTAGGGCTAAAGTCACAAGCCAAGCGTTCTTGCCTAGCATGGGCAGTAGCTGCTGCAAAGTCAACATCTTGAAATTTGGTACATATAGGAATGTGTTCAGAATAGACAGGTCCAGTACTGGCCTCTGTACCTTGTCCTTTCTGGGTACCAAGAACAGTAGAGTAAAATCCTTGTCCCTGCACTTGCTCTGGTACTTGTCGAATGGCCCCCATGTCCATGGGGGATCAGACTTGTTTTTGTGCTGCCAGGAGATAAGTGCTTGGTGCTGGCAGAGAGAAGTCATTGGGACTATTTCCTGTATGGTTGTGATTTGTCTTCTCCAACTTTGGAGGTAGAAGCACCCCATTGCTTTGACCTGTATGAACCTTGCGCCTGGGATCTGCCCCGTTGAGGTCTGTCTGACACAGGAAAGGACCAATTCTTTGTTGGCCAGTGTCTACTAAACCTAGGTGACTGTACTTGTAAAAATTCTTTTGACAGTTTGCATAGATTTAGCTTTGTCCTCCATTTTAACACCTCTTCTGCCTTAACACCAAAGTATCATGCTGTAATGGTGCATCTAATAATTTAACTGACGTGATCAGGCAGATTTTGCTCCTTTAACCACGCATGCCTTCTAATTACAGAACCTGTAAATGCGGCCCTGCAGGAGGCCTCCCAAAGAATCAAAACCACATTGCAAAGTATGCTTTCCAACTTGTTCAGCTGCATGCAATAAATCCTGCATTTCCTTGTTTTCTGCACATTGAGTTTAACATTTTCTGTTTAAGCAATGCCATGGCATGTTGCTGGTATTTGAGCATATGAAACTGACAGCTTAAGGTCCTTATAGCCAAGGTAGAAGATTTGTAAACCTTTTTTCCCCAATCTATCCAGTGCCCTAAAATCTGTCAGGGGGGTAGGGTTTTTTGCAGCGGAAGCCTTAACTCCTTTCGGACCCTGTGAAATAGTTTCTGGGTCTGCAGCAGGGTTTTTAAAAAGGAATTTATGAGAGTCAGGAACCCTGGAATATTTGTCAGGCTTAACAGGAGCTGGAGGTAAGGAGTCAGGGGTAAGACTAGACTCCAAAAACACATCTACAATGTCTAACAGGTAGAATGACTAGTGACCTGTGTTCAGGTAGTAAAAAGAAATCCCTGCGCCTCTTCAGATTCAGAGAAATCTTGGCTCTCCCAGTGGAAATGTTCCCTCATGGTATGCAAGATTTCCCCAAAAGAATAGTCCTCTGGAGGAGAAGCTGAAGGAATAGATTCTTCAGCATCAGAATCCTCATTTGGGGGGGGGGGGGGTATTCCTGATCAGGAGAGGAATCGGAAGAAATAGAAACCTGATCTGAAGATTCATAGTCAGTCTCTTGCCTAGGCCTCTTATCAGGAGGGGGATGGGAACCCCTGATCAAGGTAATCAAGTCTTCGGCCATTTTGAGCATCTGTTTTTTGGGCATAGAGGCCTGTCCACGTGGCTCTTGAGTTTCTTTGTTTTAGAAGGTGCTTTAGTCTTTGAAGCTGAAGTCTGTTTGATGTAAAGAGGTTTATGTCTTAATACACCTTCAGAAGCCGGTGCCTGCTCAGCGGCTCCGAATCCATATGAAGGAATAGTATCCGAGGCTCCAATATCTTGAGTTTCCAGCGGCATGGCCAACTCCACGTGGGAGTCGGTAGCGGCCTATGACTCTAAAGTAGCGGGCATCAGGGACTGCGAAAGCACCTCACTGAGAACCGGCAAATGGCTTGGAAGAAGCTTTGTCGGTTATGGACGTCTGTTGCCTCTCTCCTTTTCTTTGCACTTTTTGTGAACTCCGGTAGTCGGATGGCTATCAGATGACATCTCTGGATAATTAAACCGGCGTCCAAAATTTAAAGCAAAATCATACAGACGCTTAATAGTGCGTTAGTTAAATCTAGCACAAAACCAACCACCAGAAATGTTGTGATCAGGGCCTAGGCAAGGAATACAGTAAGAATGAAAGTCATTATGAGTTATTTACTTTCCACAAGAAATGCAATTAACTTTGACATCGGTCTGGAGCAAGAAAAAAGTTTCCCCAATGGGGTACTTGGCTTTATTGAAAACTTTGGATCTAAAACTCGAACATGAAAATCTCAGGAGTCGGCCGACCGGCACTTGCGAACTACTTCTGCTTCGGGCACCGCGTGCCAAGAAAGACTAAAGAAAATAGCGTCAGGAAAGGGGTGACAGCAGCCGACGCAGGACCCAGTATTTTGGAATTCAGGCCGACTGAGGGCAACCTGCCAGCAGGATTACCCAAATGTAATGACTGCAACAGTGAAACACGAACATCCTTGAGGAAGTTCCAGATCTGTGCTGGTCTGCCGGGACTTCCTGGATGGCTCTTTTTTCTAGGAGTTTTGAAACTTCTATTACTGCTTGCTCCTTCAGATTGGGTGGAACATCTGGAAGTGTCTTTCTTGACTGTAAGGGGGGTTTGATGAAAGGGAATTTTGTAATCTCCAGATATAATGAACCGCACCCATTTGTCTTGCGTTAAACTTTGCCAGGCTTTTGGGTACAGTGAAAGTCTTCCCCCGAACTGCCTCCAGAGGTGAGCAGCTGGGCAACCCTTCAGGGATGCTGGAAGGGCGTATCAGAGAGAGATTCTCTGTTGCCCTGGTTCTGCGGACCCCCTCTGCCACGAGGGCGGCGTCTATTATTGTTGTTTCCCCCTCTGCCTCTGGAGGAAAAATCACTGTGTCAGGCAAGGCTCCCTGAGGTTTACGGAACCACATCTTCCCACTCTTTTGACCCTTTGGGTAAGATCTAGAGAGAGTGGAAAAACGGACTCCCACGTCCGAGAGAGTCTTGCCTTCTTGCTCACACCTAGTCAAAGTGTTTTTCATCTGTAGTCCAAAAAGAAAAGAACCATCAGAGTGAGTGTTGGTGAAGGACACTCGAAAGGGTTTTGCAAAGTTACACAGCCACATCCACGCATGCCTCCTAAGGGCCACACCCGTACCTGAGGCTCCACTCGCCCCATCAGCTGCATAGGAAATGAGCCTCATGGAGGAGTTAACAGAATTAAGCGTCGCTAGCTGGGAAGCTACTTTGGCTTGTGCTCCCTCAGCTGTTGGATCTTGAAGGGTATCTCAGAGTTCTTTAAGGAGATCCCTTTGAAGTTGGGTAAAATGACATGGTTAGTTCAGTGACCTCAGAGAAGGTCGCTGAAGCGAACTTTCGCTTCCCATATCTGTCCATCGTCCTAGACTCCTTGTTAGAGGGATGGACAGACAGAGGTCTCAGCTAACTCTTTTTTGGTGGGGGCTACTACCACCATGGCATCAACAGGAACACCTTTCGAAAGGAATGGCTTATCCTGGGGGTGCTGTAATGAATTTACCAGGTCTCCTCGGAGTTGGTTCCACTGTATCCGGAGCTGACCAAGCCTTTCCAGCCACCACTGTCATAAGTGGATCAAAAGGCGGAGAAACCCAGGAGGTGGAACGTCGGGAACCGAAAGCATCCAGAAATATAGACTCATCCTCAGTGGGGGCTGGGGGATTCCAGTTCCCCCTCTGCTTAAGCATTTCTTGGATGTCCGAGAAGGAAACATCTTCAGAGGGGGATCTCGGGGACCCTTCTGAATCATCTAAGTCTGTATCAGAAGTGACAGACTCAGGGGAGTCAATGTGCATCCTCTTAGAATTTTTCTTCCGAGGGGGCTCTTCTGAGTGATCAGGAGAGGCCTTGGAAGAGGAGGAAACACGCAATGGGGTGTCCTGGAGCATCGGTTCCCTACGGTTAGGGTCTGGAGGAGGACCAGAGGTCGGGACAGGCACTACAGGGGATGGAGCGAGTGAGGCTGAAAGTGGAGCTGACTCAGAGGACAGCACACTCCGCATGACATCAAAAGGCATCCCTGCCATGATGCAGAGAGCTCCGGTTCAGAAGAAATAGGAAGCTTTCTCCACACAGAGGGGGATGGCTCCGAGGCCGATGATGGAGCCGAGCTCACCTGCACCGAAGCTCCAAGAGGGAGAACGGGGTCAGACAAGGGTCCGATGCCACTTGCCCCCCTCTGAGCCAACGAGGGAGCGACAGCGCCCAGATCCCTTGATGGAAGGTACAACGAGGGAATCGAAGCAGATGTCGGAACTGGACGGAGCCGACGGTTCCACTACTCGAACCCCAACGAACTCCGGCTCCGAACACATTGGAGTTGGAAGAGGAAAGTACAGTTGTGTACACTTACCATAAATGTAGATGTTCGAGTGTATTCACAGTTGCAGTCATTACATCTGGGTTACCCTGCTGGCAGGTTGCCCTCAGTCGGCCTGAATTCCAAAGTCTTGAGTCCTGCGTCAGTTGCAGTCACCTTCTCTGACGTCAGGTCGTCAGGGGTATAAAAGATGCAGCAGACTCCATTTCATTTAGATTTTCTTGCCCCAGATGTCAAGTGCCCCCAAAAGGGTAGGCTAAAATTATGTAAATAAAACATACTTGCACCAAGATGAGCTTTACCTTCATCTATAAGCAAATACACCACCTAAGTTGTAAAGATGAGAGAAGTAAAGATAAGTTCCAGCAAAAATAAGGGGGATGGCGGGTGGGTAACCTGGACTGCAACAGTGAATACACTCAAACATCTACATTTATGGTAAGTGTACACAACTGTACTATGTTCTTCATGTTCACTGCTGCAGTCTTTACATTTGGGATGATTCCCAAAGCTATGGTTGGGGGGCTGGAGCTAAACAGCATTAGGAGCAGCTATGAGGCCCTGCAGAACTGCAGTGGCAAAGCCTGCCCTGGATTTAGAGTAAAGAGGCAGATTGTAATGTTTTATAAAGGTATGCACTGAACTCCAAGTAGCAGCCTCCAAAATGTCTTTGGTTGGTACTCCCCTGAGAAAGGTTGCAGAAGTGGCTGCAGCTCTGGTTGAATGTGGCCTAATGCCCTTAGGCACTGGTTTGCCATGCTGTGAGTAGCAGAAACAAATTCAGTGACCTATCCACTTTGAAAAAGTCTGCTTGGAGATGGCCTTTCCTTGTGATGCTGTGGCATATGCCACTAGTAATTGCTCTGTCTTTCTGAAAACTTGTTTTGTCCAAGTAGAATCTAAGTTGTCTGTGTGCGTCCAAAGAATGCAGAAATTTCTCTCTATTGTTCTGTGGATTTGGATAAAAAGTTGGCAAAACAATTGCTTGGTTAAGGGCTACACTGGATACCACCTTAGGCATAAAAGGGTTTGTTCTCAGAGAGACCTTGTCTGGATAGAAAATGATAAAGGGTTCCACAGCCATGACCGCCTGTAGCTCTGAAACTCATCTTGCAGAAGTTATTGCTAGGAGCAGAGCTGTTTTCCAAAATAAGAACTTTATGTCCGCAGTAGCAGCTGGCTCAAAAGGAGGTAAGGTGAGTTTTTCCAAGACATGATTGAAGTCCCATGCAGGTATTGGCGTTCTCCTTAGAGGCCTTAAGTTTTTGGCTCCTCTGAGGTACTGCCTTAATAAAGGCTGAGAAGAGTGGTGTCTGTATTGTAATGAGCCAATGGCAGAGGCATGGATTTTAATTGATGAAAAAGATGGGCCTTTGTCCAGCATCTCAGTTAAATATTGCAAAATCTGAGGAATATTTGGGACAGCTGTATCAGTTCCTTGAGCTTGGTTCCAAACGCAAAATCTCTTCCACTTCCCAGCATAGGATTTTCTAGTACTAGGCCTTCTGGCTTCTAAAATGACATCCATCACAGCTTTACTGAGGTGTGTGGTTTGTATGGTTACATTATCTGCCATACTGCCAGGTTTTAGGGTCCTGAGTTGGCCGTGCAGAATCAGATTGTTTTGCTGGGAAAGTAGATGAGGTATTTGAGGTAAGGTCCAGGCTGGGCATTGGGACAAGTTCCTTAAGATCGGATACCAGTACTGACGTGGCCAGTCTGGGGCAATCAGAATCATTTTTGGTTTCTCCTGCCTGACCTTTAGGAGTACCTTGCAGAGGAGAGGCAGTGGAGGAAAGGCATATACTGATAGGTTTGTCCAGTTGAAAGATACGGCGCCCACTTTCCAAGCTTGTCTGTGATCAGTCCTTGTGCAGAATCTTTAGTCGATTGTTTAGAGGGGAGGCAAGTAGATCTATGCCCAGGCGTCCCCATTTCATTATCATGCTGAAGACTTGTGGATCCAGGTACCACTCGTGGGGATCCATGAGGTTTCTGCTTAGTTCGTCTGCCAGAGTATTTTCCTTTCCTGAGAGGAATTGTGCCTGCAGATGAACTTGGTAAGTCACTGCTGTGTCCCATAAAGCCATGGCTAGTCTGCACAGGGGATAAGAATGAGTGCCCTCCTGCTTGTTTATATACCACATGACCGTGGTATTGTCCATCTTTATCAGAAGTTGTCCTGGATGAAGTAGGTCCTTGAAGGCTGTCAGGGCATTTTGAACAGCTAGAATCTCCCAGTGGAAGTGCTCCCTCATGGTATGCAAGGTTTCCCCAAAAGAGTAGTCCTCAGGAGAAGCTGAAGGAATTGATTCTTCAGCATCAGAATCCTCATAAGGGGGAAGAGAATATTCCTGATCTGAAGAGGAATCAGAAGAAATGGAAACCTGATCTGAAGATTCACAGCATGTTCAGCCATTTTGAGCATCTGTTTTTTGGGCATGGAGGCCTGTCCTTGTGGCTGGTGAACTTGTTTCTTTGCCTTTAAAGGTGTTTTAGCCTTTGTCTTTGAAGTCTGTTTAATAAATAATTGTTTAGGTCTGAATACACCCTCAGAAGCCGATGCCTGCTCAGCGGGCTCTGGACCATCTGAGGGAATAATCTCCGAGGCTCCAATACCTTGAGTTTCCAGTGGCCTGGCCGACTCCACGCGGTAGTCGGTAGCGGCCTGCGACTCTAAAGAAGCGGGCGTCAGGGGCTGCGAAAGTGCTTCACTGGGGACCGGTGAACCGGCGACTTGCTTAGGAGAAGCTTTGTCGGTTTTGGACTTCTGTTGCCTGTCTCTTCTCGTTTTTTGTGAAATCCAGTAGTCGGATGGCTATCCGACGACATAGTATAATTAAATCTTCGTCCAAAGTAGCTTAATGCAAAATCGTACAGATGCTTAATAGTGCGTTGGTTAAATCTAGCACAAAACAGACAACTAGCAACGTCTTGATCAGGGCCTAGGCAAGGAATACAGTAAGAGTGTAAGTCCTTATGAGGTATTTGCTTCCCACAAGAAATACAATTATTAACTTTTTCTGGCATCGGTCTGGAGCAAGAAAAAAGTTTCCCCAACGGGGTACTTAGCTTTTAATTTAGACTTCGAATCTGAAACTCTAACAGGAAAATCTCAGAAGTCACTGGACCGGCACTTGCGAACTGCTTCTGCTTCGGGCACCACACGGCTAGAAAGACTAAATAAAATGGCGTCTGCTGCATCTTTTATACCCCCGACGACCTGACGTCAGGGAAGAAGTGACAGCAACCGACGCAGGACCCAAGACTTTGGAATTCAGGCCGACTGAGGGCAACTTGGCAGCAGGATAACCCAAATGTAATGGCTGCAACAGTGAAACACGAAGAACATCATCAAGAGAAGTGGATGGAGCAGATACCTGTTGAGGAGGGCTGGGCAGCAATTTAGCTAGTGCCTGCGACTTTAGCAACCTACTGACTACTCTTCTCCACATCAAGATCAGACAGCCTAGAGGATCGAGAGGAGTAAGGATCGGTGACTACACTCGCTCTGAAGTAAAGGAGACCGAGGAGCCGAATGCACCGACTCTAAGGAAGGGGACCTCAGCCTCTTGTGGCTCCGCGACAGCTCCGAAGCCTCTGATGGAGCCGACGGGGAGATTGTCTTGTCGCTGCCAGCCGGAACCGACGTAGAAGGTAAATCCTGTACTGAAGATGGCTCCGAAATTGGAGCAGACAGCTTAGTGGATTTAGGGGATTTCACTGGCTGCGAGCTCTTGGCCGGTGAATCCTGGGGTTTTAATAGACCTCTAAGAATCAACTTATTCTTACGCTCCTGCAGGACTCTTGGACTAAAGGCATGGCAAACAGAACAAGAGTCCTGCAGGTGCACAGCACCTAAACAATAGACGCAAGAAGTGTGCCCATCTGTCAGACATCTTCTGACAGCAAGAGACGCTTCTTAAACCCAGAAACCTTAGATTCCTTTGACATACTTTACTGTAGAAGGAAACCAACCAATTTAGACAATAAAAAGGAGCAATATTCAGTTCTACAAGAAAAAAAAAACACACCTACTAGAAAGGATACAGATAAAAAAAAAAAAAACCTTTTAAGAAGATAATAGGAAAGCCTCTAATTTAAACGGCTAGCCTATAAGAAAAAAGTAGTAGGAAAGCCTCTAAGTTAAACGGCTAACCAGGAATGAAGGGGGAAGGGGTGGGGGAGAACTCTCAATGTTAGAGTTCTACAAAAAGAGGGATACTATAGAATAAACAATTATCTACCACAGAAACAAAACTATCTCTAATAAAGTACTAGAAGAGTTAAATTCTAGTAAAAATGTACACAAAAAAACATATACAAGCCTGAGCCAGAAAAACAACACCTCACAGCTGATGTGGCAAACGAGATCTGGGTAGCTATCGCTAGGCGATAAGGTGTAGCATCGAGCCAGTAAACAGCTCTCGAGCTATTGATGTCCGAGTCGGAGCAGAGGATCGTCTCTGATCCCAACCAGCAAGAACGAAGGTGAGACAACTTAAAATATAACTTTGCTGAAGCTGATAGTTCAAAGGGGGGGGGGGGCAGGGTGAGCTTTTCCAACACAAAGTGTAGGTCTCAAGCTGGGGTATGTGCTCTTCAGGGTGGCCTCAAGTTGCTAGCTCCTCAGGAACTGTATGATGAGAGGGTGTGAGAAAAGTGAGTGCTCCGTGTTGAAATGAGCAGACATAGCAAAGGCATGACTTTTAAGAGGAAAAGGAGAGACCACTGTGTAGCAGGTCAGCTAGGTAATCTAGGATGAGAGGTAGGGAGGGCTTTGCTGCATCGGCTCCCTTAACCTGGATCCAGGTGCAGATCCTTTTCCATTTGTCAGCATAAGACTTTCTAGTGCTATGGCATCTGACCTCATGTATAACATCTAGAAAATGTTTACTAAGATTGGTAAGCTTGTTCAGTGGTCAGGGAATAAGCTAGGCTGCCAAATTGAGTGTCTGCAATTGGGGATGCATGAATTCTCCTTCCCTCTGTGTCAGGGTTGGGATCCAAGGGAGATGCCATGGTGGCAGGGGGGCCAGGCTGCGCAGCAGTGGGTACTAGTGCTGGCAAGGCGAGTCTGGAGCAATCAGAATTGTCCTTGGTTTTAACTCCCTTATTTTGAACAGTACCCTGGTAATGAGAGATAGTGGGGGAAATGCACAGACCAAGAGGCTGTCCCACTGGAAGGATAGGGCACCCACTTTCCAGGCCCTACAGTGATGCTCCCTGGTGCAGAACTTGTTGAACTGATGGTTGGAGTGGGAAGCAAAGAGGTTGACCTTCGGGGTACCCCACTTTTGAGTTATTAGGGTGAAGGTTCTTTGGTCTGGCTGTCACATGTCTGGGACCAGAAGATTTCTGCTCAAGTTGTCTGCCAGAGTGCAGAGAGCCTGGCAGGAATTGTGCTGACAGGTGTAGCTGCATGGCTGAGGCTGAATGCCAAAGGGTCATGGCGAGCCTGCATAGAGGGTAGGAATGAGTCGCTCCCTGCTTGCGGATGCATCACATCACAGTGTTGTCTGTTTTGATGAGTAAAGCCCCTGTGGAGCGAAAGGGCCTGAAAATTGTCAATATTTGCTGGAGAGCTAACATCTGTTTTTGGTTGATGTGCAGATGTATTTGATGTGGGCTCCACTGGCCCTGTATTTACCTGCCATCCAGGTGTGAACCCCAGGCATAGTCTGATGCGTCTGTGGTAAGAGTCTGGACAGCGTGGGGTGGTGAGGAAGGGTAGTCCCTTGTTGGGGTAGCAAGCTGCTGCCCACCAAAGAACATCTTTCTTAGGCAATGTATCATTGGTATAAGAGTTTCCAGGTCTTGAGTGTGTTGACACCAAAGGCTTTTTAGGTACCACTGAAGTTTCCTCATATGCAGTCTGGCATATGGAATCAGTAGAATGCAAGATGCCATGAACCCCAGAGCTTGCAGGATTTTCCTTGTGGATAACTGGGGTCTGGTGGCTAGTTGAGAGAAGTAGACTGGTCAGGTAAGTTTGCTTTTCTGATGCAAGGAATGTTGTCTGGGAAGCAGTGTCCAGACTTGCTCCCAGGAATATAATCTTTTGGGTGGGTACTAGTTTGGATTTCTTTTCGTTGATAATGTACCCTAGGGAGGTCAGTAGGGCCTCTACAAAGGCCAAGTGCTTGGGCAGCTTTTCCTGTCTGGCTCAATTACGCAGTCGTTTAAATATGGGTAAATCTGAATATTTCTTTGCCTGCAAAAAGCAATGGCGGGAGCCAGACATTTTGTGAAAACTCTGGGAAAAGTAGATAAGCCAAAGGGAAATGCAGAGAGCTGAAAGTGCAGAGACCTTGCCCTGAAACTGATATTTTCTGCATGATTCCCTGATTAGGATGTGGAGGTAGGCCTCTTTTAGGTCTAGAGTGGCTAGCCAAGCATTCTTGGAGAGTATAGAGAGCTGCTGGAGGGTGAGCATTTTGAATTTTGGTATCACCAGCTGGGGTGCCAGATGCACTCTTTTCTGGGTACCAGGAAGAGTCTGGAGTAGAAACCTTGGCCTATCTGTTCTGCAGGAATGTCCTCTATTGGCCTCATAAGGAGCAGGGAAAGGGCTAGCTGGTTTGGCCTCTGCCCAATGTTTTGGAGGAAGATCTGGACACCTTTTTGGGGTTGGTAGTGTGTGGAAAGAAAATTTGCATCGCTGGGACACTGTTGAGGACCCAGCAGTCGTTGGTAAAGGTGGCCCAGGTGCTAGCGTGGAAGGAGAGTTTTCCTCCTAGGGGCAAGTGCAGGTGGCCAGAGGGAGGGGGTGGAAGTAGAGAGTCATTGTGAGTTCTTATCATGAGAGGGTGGCTTTGAACTCACTGGTTTTGAAGTGGAGGAACTCAATTGCTTTGATCTCTGCATTCCCTATAGCTGTTATCTGGGGGGGGGGGGGGAGGGGGGTCTGCTACCACGGAGTCTTGGCTGAACTGACCTGGAAGGGGCAGGAAAAGGACCAGTGTTTGGAGGGGCAATGCCTGCTGAATCTTGGTGGCTGAACCTGCAGGAAATACTTAACTGTCTGCATAGATTTAGCTTTTTCTTCCATCTTTTTTAAGACCTCCTCTGCCTTGGTGCCAAACAAGTTGTCTTTGTGCAAGGGTGCATACAATAATTTAGAAGTGACATGGTCTGGCAAGAGCTGTTCCTTAAGCCAAGCATGCCTTCTAAGCACAGAACCGGTGACTGCTGCCCTGCAAGATGCTTCTAGGGCGTCAAAACTGGAGTGTAAGGGTGTGCTTAGTTACTTGACTTGCAGAATCCATTAACTCTTGTACCTATTTGTCTGACATTGGTACAGCTGTACCTGCTTTTAATAAAGTTTAGTGAACCAATATCTTACCTTGCCATTGATGGCAACAGAATGATCTTTTAGATGTTGTTTTACATAAAACATTTAACATAGTGTTCTTAATTCATTTAATGATCCATATCAACTAGTGTTCATAATTGATTTAATGATCCATATCAACCTTTGATCCATATCCAAAAACCAGCTCAGAACATTATCATTCCATGGCACCGTTGACAATAAATGTATCGAGGCTGCATGCTTTACTAATCAGGGTTGCCACAAGCTGCATATTCAATAAAAAACGGAGACCTCAGATGGATTAAATGGCCGCAGCTATGCGTTTGCCATTTACTGCCAATGTCCTTTCTCAAACAGAAGCCAAATATTATGAGATGTGCACAAGGCAGGAATGTCAGGGAAGCCATTTTATTTCTTTCATAGCATTCCCCTAAACCTACAGGACAAAAGACAGCACATTGCTATCCGGCCCTTTTGATTCAACATACCCACATCATAACAGCTTTTTCATTTCACAATTCATCACAATTCCTCTGGGCCGCCTTACAATCTGCCAAGGAGCCATTGCCGGGCTGGTAAGTCCCCTGGCAACAATCCCTTGGGGCTATCTGGCCTGTGGAAGGTCCAGCTGAAGAGTCCTGTGACCTCCTCCATCCACTTACCTTGGCCTCCCTTACCTTCCCTGTCTTCCACCACAGAAGGGAATATTCCTCCCTTCCGGCAGCACATCTCAACCTATCCTAAGTGAATGCCCTTCAAAGCTAAACCAGCTTGCAATTCCTTATTAAAAAAACCCCAAACCTTCTTCAGATAAATGCACCCCATCCTTATCATACCTGTCTGGCCACCAGACCCGAATGCCAGGGTAAGGAATGTACAACTCGTTAATGTCCATTAACACCCTATCCATAGAATTACTAATTCTCCTTCTCATTCTCTCCACAGTTTTAATGGACCTAGCCCCCCTCCATTTCTTTCTCTGTACCACTTCTGACCAGCAAATAGCTTGTGGCCAGCATTCATGCATGCAACATACCTCTTGTACTATCAAAACAATTAGATCTTTTATTGGATGTTGACAAATATCATTACCCCCTAGGTGCAATAAAATGGCAGTAGGAGATTTATTGCTTCTTGCAGCTTGCTGTAGTATTGCCCCGAGATGGTGCCAGCACATTCCTGATACACCAAACCAAATTGCTTTGCAAGAAGCTCGTATTCCTCCTTGGAAGCCTGCCCTGGAAAAATCGATGCAGTCTCCAATGTGAGAGCTGAAATATAAAGGACAAGAGTTAAAGCCATTTACCCCTTACATAGCCTTTGTAGGCATTGGACTTCCCCGCCTGCCCTTCATGTCGGTCAGTGAAGCTCCCACTGCATGTGCATATGAGGCTGCACCTATTTGAAAGGAATGCAATGTATATTTATCAGAGTCTAGGCCACTCAACTTGATTGCCTCCTCTAAAAATGCTCTCACCTGATACTGTGTCAGAGGTTCACCTTGTTGATGACAAAAGAATGGACCATCTGACCTACCCCTATAGTTGTGGTACTCTAGTAAAGTCCCATTCCAAACCCTTTGAGGTGACGACTCTTACCCACTGACCTTTGCCTTCTTGATCCATTTTGTATTTAGCCACAAACTCAATTGTCCTCCCCAAGTAAATGTACATGTGCCAGTGGTAAAAAGTACAGTTGTGTACCTACCATAAA
>NC_056734.1:139529992-139636725 GCF_019279795.1 Protopterus annectens | reverse complement strand
TAATATGTATATATATAAATATATATATATATATATATGTATGTATATATATGTATATATGTGGAGATCCAGCGTGATAGCAGACACACTGAGCAGGGCAATCTTGTTGCCGCACGAGTGGTCCCTCAAGAAAGAGTTTGCGGTCAGGATTTTCCGCAAATGGTGCCAGCCTTGCTGCGACCTTTTTACCAGCCCCATCAACAAGAATTGCAGAAGCTACTTTGCCCTGATTCTTCCTTTGGGAGAAGCCATGAGGTATGCACACTTACACGATTGGCCCTCTGGTCTCCTCTGTGCATTTCCACCAATCCCATTGATACCCAAAGTCTACAGAAAGCAAAGTCCCTGGGAAGGACCATCATTCTTATAGCCCCTATTTGCCCTCTGCAGATTTGGTTCCCATTCCTTTAACATCATTGCTGGGAGGATCCCTGGATTCTGGACCCAGTGCCAGACCTTTTGACACATTCGTCAAGGGATCTTCATCCTTCTCTGCAGTCATTGAAGCTGACAGCTTGGCTGCTTCAGTTCCCCTCATAGCTAGGCTTCATAACTTCTCCAATGAGACAAAACAGATCCTTTTGTCTTCTCATAAGCAGTCTATTGGATTATATCTTAGCAAGTACAAGACATTTTCCATATGGGCTTCTAAGCAGAACATTGATCCTTACCAAGCCCTCTTGACATCCATACTAGATTTCTTGACTATGATTTTTAACAAAGGAGCGGCAGCCACACAGTTCGGGTCTAGTTGGCTGCTATATCTAACTTCTTCTTGGGACTGACGAGTTAAATATGTCCCACAAGTTGTCCAAGACCTTTCTCAAGGGGACATTTCATATGAGACCACCTATGAAAACTCCTTATTCTCCATGGAATCTAAATTTTATGCTGTCACTTATAATCCTTCCCCAGTTTGAACCAGCATCATCTTGTGACCTCAAATATTTGTTGTGGGAAACCATTTATCTGGTAGCTATTACTTTTGCCTACAGAGTGTCAGAACTTCAAGCTTTATCTATCAGCCCTCCTTATTTGATTTTTCATTTTGACAGAGTATCTGTTAGGACAAATCCCTCTTTTTTTGCCCAAAGTTTGTTCAGAAAGTAATATCAACCAAGTCTTTGAGTTACCAGTTTTCTTCCCTAATCATTCCAACACGTTGGAGTATATGCTGCACAAACTTAATGTTCACAGCTCAGACTTTATTTGGATAGGAAAAGATAACAGTCAGACCAACTCTGTTTCATTCTCTGAATCCAGAAAACGTAGACCAGTGGCTAAAACACCTCTGTCTAAATGGTTATCTATATCACCTTTATCTACTCAGCTGCTAATATGCCTTTGCAACACAAGATTAAAGCTCACTCAACCAGAGCAGTTTCTACATCATCTGCGTTCCAAGCCAAATTGCCCCTTTAACATTTGTGCAGCAGCCACTTGGTCTAAACCTTATACCTTTATCATGCATTACAAAGTTGATAAGGCCTCCAGGGACAGGGCTTCTTTTGGGTCTACGGTCCTGAAGAATGTATTCCCGTGAGCCACCCGAGATTGATGGTGCTAGGGACGCTACCCATCAGTCAAGAATGACCGGTGAGATTGAACTACTTCACATTAAGAAGTTATGTACTCACCATAATGTTCCATGTGAGTTGTTCATCTCGCAGTCATTCTTACGTCCCTCCCTCCTTCCCCCTCCTGGCTGATAGTTGACCTAGATTTTGGTCTCATCCTGGTTGCTCAATTCTTCCTTTCAATAGGATAGCTCATTTATATGGTTGTAGTACACACAGCAAACAAAATCTGAGAATTCACAGTGTCTCATGGGGTAGGGGCTTGGCCTCTAGCTACTGGAAGACCTCGAACTTTGCTTACAGCCATACCAGAGCCGATGGATCGGCTCCGAACCCATAAGTCAAGAATGAAGGTGAGATGAACAACTCACATGGAATGTTATGGTGAGTACATAATTTCTTAATTTCTATATTCAGGGAGTTTAGCAAGTGTGAGGGCCAGGCATATCAGCGTTGAGGAAATGAGAGGCAGTCATTCTAGCTGTCAAAACATTTTTATCTACTGATATTAATCGTGTTTCACTGTTGCAGTCCTTACAAAATGGGTTATCCAGCTCCCGGAAGTCCACAGGTGGCCAGAATACCAAAGTCCTTGGTATATGACATCGGCTCCCTTCGGTTTTAAGCCGGACGTCTGGTACAATGGAAGGCAGCCGATGCCATTTCCTCAGTCTTTCTTGCCGCGGAGCCCGAAACAGACGCATTTTGCACTAGTGGCGGTCGGCCGAGTACCTTCTTATTGTATTCCGACTGCTTAGTTGAAGACATCCTCAGATAAGTACCCCATTGGGGACCCTCTTTTCTTGCTTTATCGAATGTCAGAGAAAGTTAATAACTGTCTTGCTTGTGGAAAACAGATTCCGCACTGTGATTTTCACTCTTTTTTATTATATCACTTGTTTGGGCCTTGGGCACGACTTCCCTAATTGTGATGTTCTTCATGTTTCACTGTTGCAATCATCACATTTGGGTTATCTGCTTGCATTTAGCCCTCAGTCGGCCTGATAAAGTCTTGGGTCCTGCGTCGGTTGCTGTCCCTTTTTCCATGACATCCTTTCATTTGTACTGTATTCCTTGCTTAGGCCCTGACCACGACGTACCTCGCTGTCAGTTTTGTGCCTTATTTAAACCACGAACTATCCGTCTTCTGTATATTTTCGCTTCTAAATATTTTGATGCTTGTTTCAATTATCCTGATAAGTCCTCGATAAGCCCCCCAACAACCGACATGCTGAAAAAATGCAAAGATAAAGACAGACAGGCCGCCCAAGTCCAAAGCTGCCGACGACGCTTCTCCTAAGCAAGTCGCCAGTTCGCCGGTACTCAGTGAGGCGCTTTTGCAGCCCCTGATACCCACTACTTCAGATTCGCAGGCCTCTACTGAGACCCATTCAGAGTCCGGTATGCTGCGAGATGCTTCAGCTGTGGAACCTGCAGATGTCTCTACCTTAGATGGGTCTGGAGCCACTTTGCAGGCACCGGCTTCTGAGGGTGTATTCAGGCCTACTGACTTGCGTATTAGACGCCATCTTCTTTTTCAAGGCCTAAATCTCGAACCATGCCTAGAAAACTGACGCCCAGGCCACATGGTCAGGCCTGTATGCCTAAAAAACAAATAAGAATGGCTGAAGACCCTTTTACTTTAATCAGGGGGAGCCAGCATCCCCCCCCCCCCCCCCGAGACCTAGGACTGAGTTTGCTTATAATACTTCTAACCAGGATTCTGAATTTTCTGTTTTCTCTGATGACCAGGATTTACCCTTATCTACCTATGAAGATTCTGATGCTGAGGACTCTCTTCCCTCTGCTTCCCCCCAGTGGATTTCTCTTTTGGTGAAACATTGCATACTCTCAGGGAGCATTTTCATTAGGAAAGTCAGGAATTCTCTGATTCTAAAAAGATGCTTAGGGATTTCTTACTCCTGCCCCAGCACAGACCTTTAGCCATACCTCCTGTACTAGACATTGTTGATGCCTTTTCAGAATCTAGCTTGGCCCCTGACTCTCTACCTCGTGCTCCCAGAAAACCTGATAGATATTACAGGGTCCTCTAAGTTCCTTTTTAAAAATCCTACTGCAGATCCTGAGACCATTTCACAGGGACACAAGGGCTTTAAAGCTACTACTGCCAAAAATCATACTCACCTCTGATAGAGACTCCAGGGTGCTGGATAGACGGGGTCAGAAGGTATACACTTCTGCAACTTGGGCCATTAGGGCCTTAAACTTCCAGTTTCATATGTTAAAAGTATCAGCAGCATATTATTGGATTGCTTAAACAGAAAATTATGTTGATTCCTGATTGTGCTGAAAATAAGGATTTAATGCATTCAGCTGAACAAGTTGGAAAACATACTTTGCAATGTGGCTTTGATTCACTAGAGGCATCTTGCAGGGCTGCTGTAACTGGGGTCTGTACTTGGAAGGCATGCTTGGCTTAAGGAGCAATCCTTGCCAGATCATGTTAAAGCAAAATTACTGGATGCTCCCTTAAACCAGGACCGCCTGTTTGGCAGCAAGGCAAAAGAAGTTCTTAAAAAGATTGAGGAAAAAGCTAAATCTATGCAAACTGTTAAAGATTTTTTACAAGTACAACCTACAAGGTTTAGTAGGCATTGGCCTTCCAAGAATTGGTCTTTTCCTGCCTCTTCCAGACCTTCTCAGTCCAAACCTAGATCCAGCAGTGCTCCCAGGCTTCAGTCTCAGGGTATGCACAGGACAAAGCAGTGGGGGGGACCCCCACTTCCAAATCTGGGAGTAATAAAACTTCCCCCTATGGTAAACTGTCTCAATGACTACTTTTTAAAACTTCCAAGCACTTCTCAACTGACTGCTCCTTTGGGGGGAAAGATTGCTCTTCATGCCAAGAACTGGGAACTCATTACGCAGGACAAATGGGTTTTAAATAGTGTCCCAGGGATACAGATTTCACTTCCGCACGTTACCAACATCAAACGGGTGACCAGACCTACCCCCATATCAGTGGGCAGAGGCCCAAAAGCAAGTACTTTCCCTCTTAAGCATGGGGGCTATTCAGTTGGTACCAGAAGAGGAAAAGGAACAAAGTTTCTATTCGAGACTTTTTCCTGGTACCCAGAAAAGACAATTTATGGCGTCCTATCTTGGACCTGTCTACTCTAAACACCTTTTTGGTGATTCCAAAATTCAAGATGCTGACTCTTCACCAGTTGCTCCCTTTGTTAGGCAAAGATGCCTGGTTGGCAAAACTAGATTTAAAGGAAGCATACCTGCACATCCCAATCAGGGAATCTTGCAGAAGATAACTGTGCTTCAAAGCAGGATACACGCACTGTCAGTTCTCTGCACTGCCCTTTGGCTTATCTACTGTGCCCAGGGTATTCACAAAGTGCCTAGCTCCAGTCATTATATTTTGCAGGCAAAGAAATATTCAAATATACCCATACCTGGACGATTGTTTAATTCAGGCAGAAAGTCAGGACATACTTTTGAATCATCTGGCCTTTGTGCAAAGGGTGCCAACTTGTCTGGGGTACACCATAAATGAAAAGAAGTCATACCTGGTACCCTGTCAACAAGTTATATTCCTGGGAGCAAGCTTGAATTCAACTTCCCAGATTTTCCTCATGCCAGAGAAACATTAATTTAACAACCTACTTCAAACAAGTGGCCACAAAAAAAACTATTTGCCAACCTTCTTTCCTAATCCACAGAACAAAGGGGAACAGATACTGCAATCCTTAGATGTGCACAGACAACTTAGATTCCACTTGGACAAGACTAGACCTCACAGGAAATTTGAACAACTGCTGGTGGCATTTGCTGCAGGGTCAGAGGGGAAAGGCTATTTCAAAGCAAACCATTTTCAAATGGATAGGCCATTGCATTCATTTCTGCTACAAGCACCATGGAAAACCCATCCCACAGGGGATCAGACCCCACTCAACCAGGGCTGCATCTGTCTCTACAGCCTTTTTCAGATGCTTCCCTACCAGGGACATCCTAGAAGCTGCTACCTGGAGTTCTGTACATACTTTCACCAAGCATTACCACCTGCCAATTTTCTCTAAATCAAGAGCTGGTTTTGCCACTGCAGTCTTGCAAGGCCTTATAGCTGGTCCTAATGCTATCTAAATTCCTCCTCCCATCCTTAGCTTTGGGAATCTACCCAAATGTGATTGCAACAGTGAAACACGAAGAACATAGTACAGTTGTGTACACTTACCGTAAATGTAGATGTTCGAGTGTATTCACTGTTGCAGTCCTGGTTACCCTCAGTCCAGCCCCCTTACTTCTTTTGGCTATACCTCTACTCTCCTTTACTATGCTCAAAAGCTTTTTGGTGTATTTGCTTTTTTGTTTGAGGTATAACCTTGTATATTTATAGATTTAATTGCCATTAGGGGGGCACCTGACAACTTGACGTCACGGAAGGGACAACCGATGCATGACCCAAGACTTTGTTAATCAGGACGACTGAGGGCTCCTGCAAGCAGATGACCCATATGTGATGACTGCAGCAGTGAATACACTCGGAACGTCTACATTTATGGTAAGTGTACACAACTGTACTTTCTCTGTGCTTCTTTCAACCCGCGTACCATATGCCATAGAGCTAGGATCTTGTTCAAGCATTTCAGAGTTTGGCCTAAGTTCGTCTGTATGGCGTCTTCTGGTCTCCCGACTTCAGATGTTCCTAAGAGGTGCAAGGATAAGGACCGCAACAGACTTGGGGTCAAATTAGCAGACAATGTCCCTGTTAAGTTGGTTGTCGGCCCAGCGGTAGTCAATGAGATGCTTTCATTGCCCCTGCAGTCCGCGGATGTTCAGCAGCAGGCATCTGCTGAGACCTTTACTGAGTCCTCCATACTTCAGGCTTCCACTTCGTCTTCTGACCCTCCGCCAGTCGCTGCCTCTGGATCCTGAGCCGCTAAGCAGGCGCCGGCTTCTGAGGCCTCTTTTCTCTGCCTGGAGACCAGATCCAGACTGACCTTTGTTCAGACTGCTGTGGTGGCTAGGCCTCCTGAGTCCCTCCGGCTTTCTAGCAGGCCTTCCAGCTGAAAATCTACTCCAAAGCAGGCGCTGGCCTCCCCTTAAATGCCTTAGTTTCAGATGATTAAAATGGCTAGTGATCTCTTGACCCTTATGAGGGGCTTTCAGCCACCTCCTTCTAAGAGGGCTAGTGAATTGTCCCCAGAAGTTTTGTCTGCCTCAGACTCTGACGTTTCCAGCAACTCTGCTGATGGAGGGAAGCTCTCAACTTTTTTCTGGTTTTGAGGATTCTGATGCAGAAGACTCCATCCCTTCTGCCTCCCTTCCAGAAGATTTTTCTTTTGGAGATGCTCTGAATACTCTTAGGGAGCATTTCAAATGGGAAAGCCCAGGACTACCCTCAGTCTAAAACGGATTAGGGAATTCTTGGATTTGCCACAGCATAAGCCTTTGGCTATCCCTCCAGTTTTGGAAGTTGTTGATGTTTTCATGAAGAATTCTTTGACTCCTAATTCTGTTCTTCCTGCTCCCAGAAAGACTGAAAGGTATTAGAGTTCCTGATTCTCATCAGTTCCTTTTCAAGAATCCTACTGCTGGTCCAGAGATTATTTTTCAGGGCCCTAAAGGTGTTAAAGCCACGGTTACTAAAAATCCTGTTCCTTCTGACAAGGGAATCTAGGGTCTTGGATAGATGGTAGTAAAAAGGTTGATACTACTTCCACCCTGGGGATTAGGTCTGTTAATTGTCTTCTTCATATGCTTAAGTATCAGCAGCATATTTTGGAGGCCATTAAGGGTAAAATTGCTGGTGTTCCTTCCCTGATGGAGAGTAAGGACATGCAAGATTTAATGAATTCTGCCACTCTTGTGACTAAACATTTTCTACATTGTGGTTTTGACACTTTGGAGGCTTCTTGCAGGGCAGCAGCCACTGGTTCTGTTATTAGAATACATGCTTGGCTCAGGGAACAGCCCCTTTCTGACCTGTCAAATCTAAATTACTGGATGTGCCTTTGCACAGGGACAATCATTTTGGTTGCAACACAGAAGAGGTGTTGAAAAAGTTGGAGGATAAGGTCAAATCTATGCAAACTGTTAAGGACTTTCTGCAAGTTCAGCGTCCTCGTTTTAGTAGACATTACCCTTCTTAGAATTGGACTTTTCCTAACCCTAGTAAACAGGGTCGCACTAGGCCTAGGGCTTACAGGTCTTCTAAGGGACAGATTTCCTCCCCTCAAAAGGTTAAGCACTGGCAGGCTTCCTCCTCAAAATCGGGGAGTTCTAAGCAAACCTCCCAAAGCAAGCATTCCCAGTGACCACGGCCTTCCCCTGCCTGCGTTTCGGGCCCAGTGTTTCCTTTGGGGGGAAGGTTAGCCATTTTTGCAGATGTCTGGTCCACCATCACAGATGACAGATGGGTGCTCAAAATAGTATCCCACGGCTACAGGTTTTCCTTTCACATTTTCCCCCTCCACCAAGGATGCCCAGATATCCTCTCACTTCAAAGGTCAGAGGCAGAAAAACAAGTTTCTTCATCTTTGCTAAACCTGGGAGCAGTAGAGCCGGTTCCTGCACTACAGATAGGCCTGGGTTTCTACTCAAGACTTTTCCTGGTTCCCAAAAAAGGGAGCACCTGGCACCCTATTCTGGATTTGCCCATTCTGAACACTTTTCTGGTGATTCCCAAGTTGAAAATGCTCACTCTTCAGCAGTTGCTGCCAATGCTGGCCAAGGATTTCTGGCTGGTGACTTTGGATCTCAAAGAAGCTTATCTACACATCCCAATAAGGGAAAGCTGCAGGCAGTTCCTTTGCTTCAGGGTAGGAAACAGGCACTTCCAGTTCTCTGCACTACCCTTTGGCTTATCTACTGTTCCCAGAGTTTTTACAAAATGCCTGGCTCCAGTAATTGTGTTTTTTTTTCAGGCAAAGAAACTTTCAAATTTACCCTTACATGGACCGATCGTCTTATTCGGGCAAACTCAAACTATCCAGAGCAACTTCTAAAGGATTTGGTCTTTGTAAAAAACTTCTCACTTCTTTGGGCTACACTGTCAATGAAAAGAAGTCAAAATTGGTACCCACCAGGGAGATTGCATTCCTGGGAGCAAGTCTGAACACAGCCGCCCAAATGGTATTCCTCCCTCAAGAGAAACAAATGGATCTTTTGAATTACTTCAAGAATTTGGCAAGCATGACCCAGCTCTCGGCAAGGCAATTCCTGCAAGCCCTGGGATTCATGGCTTCATGTATTCTGATGATTCCATATGCCAGACTGCATATGAGGAAAATAGTGTTACCTCAAAAACCTTTGGAGTCAACACACTCCGGATTTAGACCTGATACTTCATCTGATTCCCTGCCTGCAGACTGTGTTCCTTTGTTGGGCAATAGCCTGTGCACAGAGCAAAGGCCTGCCTTTTTGTCCACCTCCTGCCAGCCAGACTCTCACCACAGATGCCTCTGACTACGCTTGGGGAGCACATCTAGAGGGCAGATGCATTCAGGGTTCTTGGAACTATCAACAGGTTCATTTGCACATAAATCTGAAGGAATTGATGGCAGTCCAGCAGGCCTTGAAGGCTTTCAAGCATTTTCTCTCTCCTGGTACTCTTCTAGTCAGGACAGACAACACCACAGTCATGTGGTACATCAACAAGCAGGGAGGGACTCACTCTTACCCCCTGTGCAGACAACGTATGATACTATGGTCCATAGCAGCTTCTATGGGCATTCATCTAATAGCTCAGTTTCTTCCAGGAAGGCTCATCACCTTGGCAGACCGGTTGAGCAGGCAGGTCCTGGATCCTCTTGAGTGGCAACTTAAGACCATCTTCTATTGCATCATTCAGCATTGGGCCACTCCCCAGGTGGATCTCTTCTCATCTCCGACCAACCACCTTCCAACTTTTTGCACCAGAGTTCACCATGACAAAGCTTGGAAAGTGAATGCTCAGTCCTTCCCGTGGACACAGCTCTGTCTGTGCATTCCTTCCACTGCCTCTTCTTCCCAGAGTGCTGTTGAAGATAAGGGACGAAAAACCAAGGGCCGCCATCGTAGCTCCAGACTGGCCCAGGCAGCATTGGTATCCACTACTTCACAGTCTCTCCCAGTCTCAGCCTTGGCATCTTCCCCTGATACCAGATCTCTTGGTTCGGGGGGGGGGGGATTCTCCATTGTCATCTTCAGACTCTGCATTTGGCAGCCTGGCTCATAATTTAAACCTTTCCCAACAAGTGGTTGAGGTCCTTCTTGAGGCCAGGAGACCTAGCAGTAGGAAATCTTACGCAGATAAGTGGAAAAGATTCTCCATTTGGATGCAGACTAGAGGAAGACCCTTCTCAACCTACTCTTCCTCTTATTCTTCACTTATCTGGCAGGCTTGTTTAATGGTGAACTTTCCTTTTCTTCTATCAAGATTCATGCTTCTGCTTGTTCCTTTGAGTAGTAACCCATTTTCTCTCATCCTTTGAAACAGTTCCTCAAGGGAGCTAGCAATTTAAAGCCTCCCAGAAGGGCACCTACTCGGGATCTTAATTTTATACTTGAGAAACTTGCTCTGCCTCCTTTTGAGCCAGCTGCCTCAGCAGATTTGAACTTTCTCTCCTGGAAAACTGCCTTTCTCTTGGCTATTACGTCAGCTAGAAGAGTTTGAACTGCGAGCCTTAATGGCAGTAGAGCCTTTTATCGTCTTCCATGTGGATCGGGTTTCTCTTCGAACTTAATCCCTCCTTTATGCCTAAGGTGATTTTTAGCCTGACTCTTAACCAGTCTATCCACCTGCCTACCTTCTTTCCTAATCCTCAGAATAAAGAGGAAAGGTTATTGCAGTTCCTGGATGTGCATAGACGGCTTAGATTTTACCTGGACAGGACTAAACCTTTTCGAAAGTCTGATCAGTTGTTGGTCAGTTTTGCTGCTGGAGCTCAGGACAAAGCTATTTCTAAGCAGACCATTTCAAAATGGATTGCTCATTGTATTCACTTTTGTTACTTACAGCATGGTAAAGTACCTCCACAGAGTATTAGGACCCATTATACTAGAGCAGCCTTTACCTCAGCAACTTTTTTAAGAGGTGTACCTACTAGGGACATCCTGGAAGCAGCTACCTGGACTTCTGTCCACACTTTCACTAAACATTACAATTTATCCTTGTTTTCTACGTCCAGGGCTGGTTTTGCCACTGCAGTGTTGCAGAGCATCCTTTCCCACCCTTAAACAGTGGGTGTTTCTTCTCCCTTTTGTTTTTTTTTTTTCCCTGGGCTTTGGGAATCAACCCATTTTGTAAGGACTGCAACAGTGAAACACGATGAACATAGTACAGTTGTGTACACTTACTATAAATGTAGATGTTCGTGTATTCACTGTTGCAGTCCTGGTTCCCCCCTTCCATCTCCTTTTTTCCTAGGGCACTTACTGGATTTTTTTCTTTTCCTGGTCTAACCTTTTTGGGGGCTCCTAACAGTTAAGGCAAGAAAAACTGAGGAAATGGTATCGGCTGCCTTCCTTTGTACCTGAGGTCTGGCCTAAAACCGAAGGCAGCCGACGTCATATACCAAGGACTTTGGTATTCTGGCCGACTGTGGGCTACCGGGAGACAGATAACTCATTTTGTAAGGACTGCAACAGTGAATACACTCTAACATCTACATTTATGGTACGTGTACACAACTGTACTTCTCAGGGAGCCCCCAATGTCCAACCAGACAGTACTACAGTGATGTGATACATAAGCAAGAGAGGACTGCATTGCTGCTAGTTGTGCAAGTTAGCCATGCAGGCCCAGGAAATGGCATTGCAAAAGGGAATCTCTGAAGGTGATATGCATCCCCTTCAGACAAGCTGAGCAGGACGGGACATACACAGAGGTACATGTTACTAAATCTTGGAAGTAAATGAGGGGTACCAGAGATAACAGGATCTGATACTGTCCGTGTCATTATTCATTACGGATGAGTCTTAGATCCAACCTCTGATCTGAGCCGGCAACTTCTCAGACTGATCCAGAGCTGAAGCTCCTCCCCTTCCCACAATCCCTTGCTACCTTCTAACTCTCAGATCTTGTTTGCTGCTGAAACTCTTCAGATATTGTTCGGGCTCAAGCTTACTAGTGTTCAGATAAGTGATTTTTTCATGGGTTGTTTTTACATTCTTTAGGACACTTTTCTGTCCTTAACCTTTCTATTTATAGTGTAGCTGAATTACCTCCCCTACTGGTTACAACCTTTCTATTTAGTTAAGTAGCCCCCCTTTCTGATGCTTGGCACTTTGTGTCCTTTCCTTTCAATACTTTCAAAAGAAAAAAACTCTTTTCTATCCTTACTTCTGATAATGGGTGTGGGTTTGTCTTTTATTTATTTTAGCATGGCTGAAAAGCCTTCAGGATTTAAAGTATGCTGCTCATGTGGTCAGATGATGCCATTTTCCAGCTTGCGCAAGTAGTGTCTGTATTGTTATGGATCGCTGTTCCTGGAGTTTGAATGTGACATTTGCACTGCATTCAACCCCAGGGCCCTCATGGAGCGCCACAGCAATCTTGGCTCAGGATGGCCCTCTACCCTCCGACTCCCCTTCCAAGCCCTCGCAAAAGCCTAAGAGGAGGCCGCCACCCCCTCCATCGGGGGGGGGGGTCCTCTTCTTCTTTACAAAGAAGCCGAGTTTCTTGGATCCCCGGATCAGAGTCCAGCATCTTTGGCTTCGGATCTGAGGTCCAGTGTTCTGAGAGCTTCGGATCAGACTCTCTGGTCCAAGGCCTCGGCAGAGCAGAGGCCTTCAGTTCCAAGTAGGAGCCAAGCCTGCCTTGGATCCGACCAGTTTGTCAGATCCATCTGGTATGCCCTCCAAAACTTCAGATCCATCGAGGTTTTCAGAACTGACAGTTCTGTCGAATTCCATTCTAATTGAAGGGTTCCCCTTCTCAGTCTTCTAGGAAGTTGGATCCGAGTCATCTGAACTGATCCCCTTCTCTGGACTATAGGTCTGCGGGAGCCAGGGTCTCATCCCCAGCAATATCTGGTCACTTGTCAGCTTTGTCCAGATCCTCCAGAAGTCTCCTTTCCTCGGACATGGATAGGATAAGGAGCTTCAATGCCCAAATTGAGGTGGGCTTGCTGCTGTGTCCCTTGCCCGTGCAGCTAGGAGACCTTCCCCATCCACAGGACTCCACTCTCCTTTTCCTTTCCAACAGGTTTTGGAATGTCAGGACCAGGGGATTTCTAGTGAGAAGCTGATGTCTGGTATCCCTTCCTCTACTATACTATTGGGGTCCATGGCTGGTTCTGTTCCGCAGCCCTCGAACCAGGATGCGCCTCATCTCTGAGGGGTTAGTGCAAGTTCCCTGGGGCAGGGTTTGAGTCTGGATTTTTTATCGTTCCCTTCTCTTGGAAGCTTTGGCACTGGACACCTCAGGGCTAATATCGTCTGGAGGCTTCAGTGCTGTCTGGGTCCCTTCTCCCTTCAGAGGTGCCCCCGGCTGCTGGGGATGGGAAGGGGCTTCGTCCAGTCAGCCTGCCTTCCGGGCAAGAGGAGCTTCGCTAGTGTGGCAGTTACCCCTCCTTCTCTAGGTCCTCCCCAGCTTTTCTCGGGATTGAGTGCTGAGGACTACTTATCCATCCAGGCTCAGCCCCTCCCGCAAGCGCCTTCAGATGGGCACTACCCCACTTGGGATGCCCATCTCTTATGAGCCCTCTCTTGAGCCTACTGTGGAGGAACCCCTCAGAAGAGAAAGTGCAACAGGAGGCAGTTGGACTCCCCCAGAGAGTCCCTCACCAAGGACACGGCTTTTGAGGAGGGAGACTGGATGTTCATGTTTCACTGTTGCAGTCATTACATTTGGGTAATCTGCTTGCAGGTTGCCCTCGGTCAGCCTGATTAACAAAGTCTTGGGTCCTTTGTCGGTTGCTGTCCCTTCCATGATGTCAGGTCATCAGGGGTATAAAACATGCAGCCAAAGCCATTACATCAGTCTTTCTTGCCATGCGGTGCCTGAAGCAGAAGCAGTTTGCAAGTGCTGGTCGGCCGACTCCTGAAATTTTCATTTTAGAGTTTCAGGACCGAAGTCTTCAACTTAAAGCCAAGTACCCCATTGGGGAAACTTTTTCTTGCTCCTTACCGATGTCAGTAAAAGTTGATAATTGCACTACTTGTGGAAAGCAAATACCTCATAAAGATTTTAATTCGTACTGTATTCCTTGCCTAGGGCCCTGACCACAACATACCTTGTTAGTTTTGTGCTTTATTTAATCAGTGCACTATCCATCGTCAGTGTATTTTTGCCTCTAAATATTTCTGTTCTTGGTTTAATTATCCAGAAATGTCATTGGTTAGCCATCCGACTACCGGGATTCCGAAAAAACACAAAGATAAAGACAGAGAGGCCGCCGAGGTCCAAAACTGCCAACGATGCTTCTAAACCAGTCGCCTGTTCGCCGGTACTTGGGTGCTTTCACAGCCCCTTGATACCCACTACATCTGATTTGCAGGCCTCTTCAGAGACCCATTCAGAGTCCGGTATGCCGCGAGTTACTTCAACTATGGAACCCGCGGATGAGACTACCTTGAATGGGTCCGGAGCTGCTGTGCAGGCACCGGTTTCTGAGTGTGTATTCAGGCCTACTAACTTGCATATTAAATCGACACCTTCATTACTAAGGCCTAAATCTCGATCCATATCTAAAAAACCGACGCTGAGGCCACATGCTCAGGCCCCTATGCCTAAAAAACAAATGATAAAAATGGCTGAAGATCTAAACTCTAATCAGGGGTAATCCTGCCCCTCTAAGAGGCCTATGGCTGAGCTTGACTATCAATTTTCTGATCAAGATTCTGTTTCTTCGGACTCTTCTGATGACCTGGATTTGTCCATACCTACTTATGAGGATTCTGATGCAGGGGATTGTATTCCCTCTGCTTCCCCTCCTAAGGATTTTTCTTTTGGGGAAACTTTACATACTTTGAGAGCATTTTCACTGGGAAACCCAGGAATTTTTTGATTCAAAAAAGAGGCTTAGGGGTTTCCTTCTACCTCAGCATAGGCCTTTGGCTATACCTTCTCTACTAGACATTGTTGGTTGTTTTCTCTGAATTCAGTTTGGCCCTAGATTCTTGCCTCCTGCTCCTAGTAAACCTGACGTACTACAGGGTTCCCAGAGTCCCACAAGTTCCTTTTCAAAAATCCTGTTGCAGATCCAGAGACTATTTCTCAGGGCCCAAGGGCATTAAGCCTTCTGCTGCTAAAACTACCTACCCCTTCTGATAGAGACTCCAGGGCGCTGAATAGATGGGGTAAAAGGGTTTATACTTCTGCAACCTTGACAATCAGACCTTTAAACTGCCAGTTTCATATGTTAAAATATCAGCAACATGTTATTGGACTGCTTAAACAGAAAATTATGTTGATTCCTGTCTGTGTGGAAAATAAAGATTTACAGAACTTAATGCATTCTGCTGAACAAGTTGGAAAACATGCTTTGCAATGTGGTTTTGATTCTTTAGAGGCCTCTTGCAGGGCTGCTGTTACTGGGTCTGTGCTTAGAAGGCATGCTTGGCTTAAGGAGCAATCTTTGCCTGATCATGTTGAAGCTAAATTGTTGGATGCTCCTTTAAATCAGGGCTGCCTGTTTGGCAACGAGGCTGAAGAAGTTCTTAAAAAGATGGAAGATAAAGCTAAATCTACGTAAACTGTTAGATTTTTTTACAAGTGCAACCTCCTAGATTTAGTAGGCACTGGCCTACTAAAAATTTGTCCTTTCCAATCCCTTCCAGGTCTTCTCAAGCCAAACTTGGACACAGCAAAAACCCCAGGTTTCAGTCCCAGTGGACTCTCAGAACTAAGCAGAGGGGGGGCCTCCACTTCCAAATCTGGAAATAACAAGACTTCCCCCCTATGGTAAACCGTCTCAGTGGCTTCCTTTTAAAATTCCAAAGCAGTTATCGTTTGACCACCACTTTGGGGGGAAAGATTGCTCTTCATGCAAAGAACTGGAAACTCGTAACCCAGGACAAATGTTTTTTAAATGTAATGTCCCAGGGATACAGATTTCATTTCCACACGTTGCCAACACCAAATTGGTGGCCAGACCTGCCCCCAAATCAGTGGGCAGAAGCTCAAAAACAAGTACTTTCCCTGTTAAGCATGAGGGCTGTTCAACTGGTACCAGAAGAGGAAAAGGGACAAGGTTTCTACTCCAGGCATCCAGTCCTGGACCTGTCTACTCTAAACACCTTTCTGGAGATTCCAAAATTCAAGATGCTGACTCTTCACCAATTGCCACCTATGCTAGGCAAAGACGCCTGGTTGGCAACACTAGATTTAAAAGAAGCTTACCTGCACATCCAAATCAGGAAATCTTGCAGAAGATGCCTACGCTTCAAAGCAGGTTGCACGCATTATCGGTTCTCTGCACTGCCATTTGGCTTGACTACTGCACCCAGGGTATTAAAGTGCCTGGCTCCATTTATTGCATTTTGCAGGCAAAGTAGTATTCAAATATACCCATACCTGGACGATTGTCTAATTCAAGCAGAAAGCCAGGGCATACTTTTAAATCATCTGGCATTTGTAAAAAGGGTTCTAACTTGTCTGGGGTACACCATAAACGAAAAGAAATCACAACTGGTACCCTGTCAACAAATTACATTCCTGGGAGCAAGCTTGAATACAACTTCCCAGATGGCTTACCTCGCACCAGAAAAACAAATTCATTTGGTAACCTATTTAAAACAAGTGGCCACAAAAACCCTGCTATCTGCAAGACACTGCAAGCCTTGGGGTTCATGGTCTCCTGCATTCTTCTAATTCCATATGCAAAACAGCATATGAGGAAACTACAGTGGTATCTAAAAAGCCTATGGAGTCAACATTCTCACAGCCTGGAAACAATGATTCCTATAATACCTTGTCTATGCCTAGAGTTCCTCTGGTGGGCAGAGGCCTGCCACCAAAACAAGGGATACCATTCATACTACCCCCTGCTGCCCAAACCCTAACAGATGCATCAGACAATGCATGGGGGGCTCACCTGGCAGGGAAGTGCATTCAGGGGAAATGGAACCCAAGTCAAATGCACCTACATATCAATCAAAAAAAATGTTAGCTGTACAGAATGCTCTGACAGCCTTCAAGTACTACATTCTTCCAGGACAACTGATAGGAAGGACGGACAACACCACGGTTATGTGGTACATAAACAAGCAGGGGGGTACACATTCCTACCCCCTCTGCAGACTAGCCATGGCATTGTGGAACACAGCCGTGAGCTACCAAGTGCACCTACAAGCTCAATTCCTGCCAGAAAAATTAAATACACTTGCAGATGGACTAAGCAGAAACCTCATGGATCCACACGAGTGGAAACTGGAACCAAGGATTTTCACCATGTTGGGGAGCCCGTACAGATCTATTTGCCTCCCCCCAGAACCACCAGTTGGACAGGTTTTGCACAAGGACTCCCCACAAACAAGCCTGAAAGTGGATGCTCTGTCCTTCAGCTGGAAATCTCAGTCTACGCCTTCCCCCCGCTGCCTCTGCTCTCCAAAGTTCTAAAAGTCAAACGGGACAAACCAAGGATGATCTTGATTGCTCCAGAGTTGCTGCGCCAACACTGGTACCCCCTCCTGCACAGTGTCACATTTATCTCCAAGGCACCTGCCTCAGACCCCTTCCCTGCTGTCTCAGCAGGAGAACTAAATTCTGCACCCTCCGTTTCCAACATTGAACCTTGCAGCCTGGCTAATCACTTAAATTCACCCTTATCCCTCAGCAAACCTGTGATGGATGTCATCTTAGAGGCAAGGAGACCTAGTAATAGAAAATCTTATGCTGAAAAATGGAAGTTTCTGTGCCTGGAACCAATCGCAAGGGATGAGCATAGCAGCGCCCAGTTTACCTCAGATTTTGCAATGCTTAACTGAGATGCTTCACAAAGGCCTTTCTTTTTCCTCCATTAAAATCCACGCCTCTGCCATTTCAGCTCATTATAACACAGAACCTCCCCTCTTCTCTCATCCTCTGCTCAAGCAGTACCTCAGAGACCAAAAACTTGAAACCACCCAGGAGAGCTCCAACCCCTGCCTGGGACCTTAACTTTGTATTGGAGAAACACACTACCTCCTTTCGAGCCAGCTGCTACTGCAGACTTAAAATTTCTTTCTTGGAAAACAGCTTTCCTTTTAGCAATCACTTCAGCTAGAAGGATATCTGAATTACAGGCCCTTATGGCAGTGGAGCCTTTCATTCTTTCATGCTGACAGGGTGTCACTCAAGACCAATCCATCCGTCATGTCCAAGGTGGTGTCCGGTGTGGCTCTTAATCAGTCCATTCATTTGCCAACCTTCTTTCCAAATACACAGAACAAAGTGGAACTAATTCTGCATTCCTTGTATGTACACGGACAACTTGGATTCTACTTGGACAGGACTAAACCTCGCAGAAATTCTGAACAACTGCTGGTAGCATTTGCTGCTGGGGCAGAGGGGAACGCTATTTCAAAGTAAACCATTTCTAAATGGATAAGATATTGCATTAATTTCTGCTATAAGTACCATGGAAAACCTATCCCCCAGGGGATCAGATCTTACTCCACCAGGGCTGCTTCTACTTCTGCGGCCTTTCTCAGAGGTGTCCCTACCAGGGACATCCTAGAAGCTGCTACCTGGAGTTCTGTACATACTTTCACCAAGCATTATCAATTGCCAATTTTCTCTAAATCCAGAGCTTGCTTTGCCACTGCTGTCTTGCATTTCCTTATAGCTGGCCCTAATGCTGTATAAACTCCTCCTCCCAACCGTAGTGACTACAACAGTGAAACAAAAACAACATAGTACAGTTGTGTACACTTACCATAAATGTAGATTTTCGAGTGTATTCACTGTTGCAGTCCTGGTTACCCTCCCTCCAGCACCCTATTTTCGTCTGGCTATACCTCTACTTTCCTTTACTATGCTTCAAAGCCTTTTTGGTGTATTTGCTTTTTGTTGGAGGTATACCTTCGTGTTTTTGTTTGCTCTCCATTAGGGGGCACCTCACATCTGGGGCAAGAAAAACTGATGTAATGGCATCTGCTGCATGTTTTATACTCCTGACGTCATGGAAGAAGGGACAGCAACCGGCGCAGGACCCAAGACTTTGTTAATCAGGCCGACTGACGGCAACCTGCAAGCAGATTACCCAACTGTAATGATTGCAACATTGAATACACTCTTTATGGTAAGTGAACACAACTGTACTTTCCCTAGACTTCCGTCTAAGGAGGTTTCCTTCAGGGACATTCTCGAAGTTCTCAAGCAAAGAGGCAGATAGTCTTCCCCCCCTCCCTGTCTTCAGTGGAGTCCATGTTCCTGGAGACCTTCAGGGTGGGCTCATCTTCTACCTGCGTTCCCCTCACTGCTGACTAGCTTGTGGACCTTATCGCCAGCAGGGCTTGGAAGTAGCCATATACAGTGGAGCTGGTGCACAAAAAAGTGCTCCTAAGGATAGGTCTTTAAGGAGTAAAAGGGTCGCTGTCGATGCTGTCATGGTGGCTGCTGCTACTAATAGCTAGCCGAGCAAAGCTCCTTGGTCCACCCCCCCAAACAGGGATTCTCGAGCAATTGATCGTTTTGGAAAACATGTGTTTGCCTCAGCTACATTTGGCCCGATAGCAACTAATTATTTGGCCCACTTTACTTGGCTTCAGAGGGATTTGGTTTCAGAGCTTACCTCTTCCCTCTGAGTTGTTCTATCCAGAGAGGCAGTGGTGGCAGCTCATCTCCAGCTGCAAGGTTTCCAGGCTTTTCCGTACCTGGTTGATTGGCTTCTCACGGCTCCCACACACAGACTGTCACTGGCCACCAGGTGTGTACTCAGTCTTTTCCATTGTCTAGGCATCGCTGTGCATCTTCCCAAGTCCAGTCTAGTTCTGAGCCAAAACCTGTAGTTCATAGAGGTCCAGCTGCACACTGTATTAGAGACTGCAGCACTGCCTCCCCGCATAGTCCAGCTCATTCGAGGTCATGTTTTTTTTTCTAGATCTATCACTCCAGTCAGTTCACCCTGATCCTCCAAACATTAAGCTTGATGGCAGCTGCCATTCAGTTGGTGCCTCTCGCCAGGTATCGCATGTGTGATCTTCAGTGGATCCTGGCAGTCTAGTGGTCCATTCTGTATCAACCTTTGTCCATGACAATAAAGTTGACTCTGGTGTTAAGGAATCATCTTGATTGGTGGCTTCAGTCTCAGGACCTTTTTCTAGGTAGGCCATTTTATCTTCCCCTGCCCAAAGCCACAGTGACCACAGACGTCTCCCTGTTAGGGTGGACTTTTTTAGGGTAGGACGGTTAAAGGCACATGGTCCCCCGCAGAGACCAAATTGCACATAAACCTCTCTGAGATGAGAGCAGTCCTAACATTGCAAGCCTTTCAGGAATGCCTCCCTGTAGGGACCATAGCAATTCAGAAGGGACAACATGGCTGTTTTCTGGTATATTAAGCAAGGGGGGAACACAGTCTTGTCTACTGTGAAGAGAGGCCATGAGAGTGTAAAACTGGAGAGTGTCTTCTGGGCACTTTCACCTTGCAGCTCGTATACCTGGGAGTTCTAGCGTGTTGGCAGACAGACTCAGCAGGTCCATCTCGAGTCCTCACAAATGGTCCCTGCATCAGTCAGTGGCAGGACAAATCTTTGACCATGCTGTAACCTGTTTGCTTTCCCAGTCAACCACAAATGTGGCTTTCTTTGCCCTGACCCCCCCCCCCCCCGTCAGGGGAGTCTCCCAGGGGTGCTCTTGTTCACGACTGGCCTCCAGGTCTTCTCTATGCTTACCGTTATATTCTTGTAATACCCAGAGTCCTACAGAAAGCTCATCGTCTGAAGATCCCTATCATCCTCATTTCCCCTTTTCTGGCATCATCAGGAGTGGTTCTCCTTCCTTAAGTTCTCATCTAAAGTATCCACCTTGGATGCTGGATCCAATTCCAGATCTCATTTCCCATCACTTGGGGCTTCCACTTCCCAGTCTCCGGACCCTTTGTCTAACCGCATTGTTTCTCCAGTTCCAGTAATCCTTTCGCAGTCCAGGCTTCCTCCTCTGAGGAGCATTATTTTGATGTTCACAGTGTTTCACTGCTGCAGTCATTACACTTGGTTTATCCTGCCGTCAGGCGGCCCGAGTTCCAAAGTTGTGGTCTGGCTTCTGCTGCTGTCGCCTCTTCCCTGATGTCAGTGCATCAGGGGTATATAAGAAGCAGCCGACGCCATTTTCTTCAGTCTTTCTTGCCGCGTGGTGCCTAAAGCAAAAGCAGTTTGCAAGTGCCGGTTGGCAGACTCCTGAGATTTCAAATTCGATTTCAGAACCGAAGTCTACAATAAAGCTTAGTACCCCGTTGGCGAAACTTTTTCTTGCCTCAGTAAAAGTTAATAATTGTATTTCTTGTGGGAAGCAAATACATCATAAGGATTTTCATTCTTACTGTATTCCATGCCTAGGCCCAGATCACGACATCACTAGTTGTCGGTTTTGTGCTAGATTTAACAAATGCACTATTAAACGTCTGTAATTTTGCTCGCCATTACTTTGGGCGAAGGTTTAATTATACAATGCCATCGGAACAACTGACGACCGGAATGCACAAAAAATGCAAAGATAAAGATAAGGAAAGGCATCCGAGGCCCAACACTGACGAAGCGTCTTCTAGGCCAGTCGCCGGTTTTCAGTGAGGCGCTTTCGCAGCCCCTGACATTCGCTACCTCAGAACCACAGGCCGTGACCAACTCCCACGTGGAGGTGCCTAGGCCTCTGGATTCTCAAGGTGCTGGACCAACTGAGATTAACCCTTCAGATGGGTCCGGAGCCGCTGAGCAGGTATCTGCTTCTGAGGGTGTTTTCAGGCCTACTTAACTTACCATTGCAACTACAGCCAAGACTAAGCCTACATTAAAGACAAGCAAGTACAGCATTCACCTGGACAGGCCTCCATGCCTAAAAAAACAGATGCTCAAGATGGCCGAAGACTTGATAACTTTGATTGGGGGTTCCCATCCCCCTCCTGATAAAAGGCCTAGGCAGGATACAGATGGATTCCTCTGACCAGGTTCCAATATATTCTGATTCCTCTTCAGACCCAGGGATATTCTTTACCCCCCCCCCCCCCCATGAGGATTCTGATGCTGAAGAATCAATTCCTTCAGCCTCTCCTCCTGAGGATTACTCTTTTGGGGGAAACTTTACATACCATGAGGGAGCATTTCCATTGGGAGGGCCAGGATTACTCAGAATCCAAGATAAGGCTCAGAGACTTTCTTTTACTGCCTCAGCACAGGCCCCTTGCTATTCCGCCAGTGTTGGGCATTGTGGATGATGTATTCTCTGAATCTAGTTTAAATCCTTTACCCCCAGCTCCTGTCAAGCCAGACAGGTACTACAGAGTCCCTGACTCTCACAAATTTCTTTATAAAAACCCTGTTGCTGACCCATAAACTATTTCGCAGGGTCCGAAAGGGGTTAAGGCTTCCACGGCTAAGAATCCAGTTCCCTCAGATAGGGACTCTATAGCATTAGACAGATGGGGAAAGAAAGTTTTACACCTCTGCAACTTTAGCAGTGAGGGTTCTAAATTGCCAGTTTCACATGCTTAAATATCAACAATACTTACTGTCTCAATTAAAACAGAAAATGAGTACAAATGCAGAACAACCTGACTATAAGGAAATGCAGGATTTATTGCATGCAGCTGAGCAAGTGGGAAAGCATACTTTGCAATGTGGTTTTGATTCATTAGAAGCTTCTTGTAGAGCAGCAGTTACAGGATCTGTGATTCGAATACATGCTTTGTTAAAAGAACAAAGCTTACCAGATCATGTTAAGGCAAAATTATTAGATGCTCCTTTGCAGCAAGATCATTTATTTAGTATTAAGGCAGAAGAGGTATTAAAGAAAATGGAGGATAAGGCAAAATCTATGCAAACAGTGAAGGATTTCTTACAGGTACAACCACCACGATTTAGCAGAAATTGGCCTACAAAGAATTGGTCCTTTCCAGTGTCAGACAGGCCACAAAGAGGCAGATACCAGACGCCCAAGAGGCAGATCTCAGCCACAAGGATCTTACAGACCATGACAGTGGGGTGCTTCAAAACCAAAAGGAGGTGAGGACAAGTCACAACCTTACAGGAAACAGTCCCAATGACTTCCCCCTTCCAATGCCAAACTCTCCCCTTTTGGCAGCTCCCTTAGGGGGGAAACTAGCACTTTTTTCTCAAAACTGGCAAGAAATCACCCAAGACAAATGGGTGCTGAATATTATGTCTCAAGGTTACAGGTTCCACTTTCACACTTTTCCAAGGCTAAAAGGAATGCCAGACCTGCCACAAAATCAATGGGCAGAGGCACAAAAACAAATTACAGCTCTCATGGACATGAGAGCTATTCAAAAGGTACCACAGCAGGAAAAAGGACAAGGATTTTACTCAAGACTCTTCCTGTTACTGAGAAAGGACAAAGCCTGGAGACCCATTCTAGACCTTTCCACTCTAAATACTTACCTGGATGTTCCGAAATTTAAAATGCTGACACTACAACAGCTCCTTCCCATGTTGGGAAAGAAAGATTGGCTTGTTACTTTGGACCTCAGAGGCATACCTGCGTGTCCCTATCAGACAAAATTGCAGAAGATGCCTCAGATTCATAGCTGGTTCAATGCACTGCCTATTCTCTGCACTGCCCTTTGGCTTATCTACTGTGCCCAGGGTCTTTACCAAGTGCCTGGCACCAGTAATTGCATTTTGCAGACAAAAAGGAATTCAAATATATCCATATCTGGATGACTGCCTGATTCAAGCAGAGAGCAAGGACATTCTTCTGCAGCATCTGGCGTTCATAAAAAGATTAAGTTGCGTGGGGTACACACTAAACGAAAAGAAATAAAAACTAGTGCCCTCACAAGAGATAATATTCCTGTGTGCCAGCTTAAACACAATGGCCCAGATGGCTTATCTCACGCCAGACAAACAAGGGCAACTGACTCAGTATTTTCAATTGATGACAACAAAGTCCCAACTCCCTGCAAGAAAAATTCTGCAGGCCTTGGGATTCATGGCATCCTGCATACTACTAATTCCATATGCAAGACTGCATATGAGGAAATCACAGTGGTACCTAAAAAGTGTTTGGTCTCAGCATTCTCACAGCTTGGAAACAGTAATACCACTAATTCCCTGCCTACAGCAGGAGTTTCGATGGGCACAGGCATGTCACCTCAACAAGGGTCAGCCTTTCACTCTTCCCACAGCCAGGCAGACTTTAACAGACTCCTCTGATTATGGCTGGGGAGCACACATGGCAGGAAAATGTATTCAGGGCAAATGGACTACAGACCAAATGCATCTTCACATCAATCAAAAAGAGATGTTGGCTGTACAAAATGCCCTTACAGCTTTCGAGGATCTTCTGCATCCAGGACAATTACTATTAAAGACAGATAACACCACTGTAATGTGGTACATAAACTGGGGGGCACTCATTCTTACCCCCTATGCAGACAAGCCATGACCTTGTAGAACACAGCTCTAACCTATCAAGTTCATCTGCAAGCACAATTCCTGCCAGGAAAAAAAAACACTCTGGCAGACGACTTAAGCAGAAGCATCATGGATCCTCACGAGTGGAAATTAAATCCACAAGTCCTCAGCATGATAATGCAAAAATGGGGGTGCCCAGATATAGATCTTTTTGCCTCACCACTGAATTGCCAACTACAAAAATTCTGCCCAAGGACTTATCACACACAAACATGGAAAGTGGATGCTCTTTCGTTCAGCTGGAAAATCCTAAATGTTTATGCCTTCCCACCTCTGCCTCTCCTTACAAAGAAGGTACTCCTAAAAGCCAGACAAGAAAAAACCACAGATGATTCTGATTACTCCAGAATGGCCACGGCAGCATTTGTACTCTATCTTAAAGAACCTAGCTCAAGGCCCAACTTGGATTTTGCCTCAAATTCCACACCTTCTGACTCAGCAAAACAATCAGATACTGCACAGACAGCTCAAAACCTTAAACCTGGCTGCATGGCAGATTCATTAGCCAAGCAGACAACTTCTCTCTCTAAAGCTGTTATGGACGTCATTTTGGAGGCCAGGAGGCCTAGCACCAGGAAATCTTATTCAGAAAAGTGGAAGAGATTCTGTGCCTGGAACCAGGCTCAAAACCTTGATCCTCTGGTCCCCAACATTCCTCAGATACTACAATACTTGCCTGAGATGCTGGACAAAGGACTATCCTTCTCATCCTTTTAAGATTCAAGCTTCTGCCATCTCGGCTCATTGCAACACAGATCCTCCTATTTTCTCTCACCCATTGCTAAAGAAGTACCTCAGAGGGGCTAAAAACATAAGACCGCCCCGGAGACCACCAACACCAACTTGGGACCTCAATTTCATTTTGGAAAAGCTCATTTTGCCTCCTTTTGAACCAGCCAATTCAGCAGAGTTAAAATATATATCATGGAAACTGCTCTGCTTCTGGCAATAACCTCAGCATGAAGAGTCTCAGAACTGCAGGCACTAATGGCAGTGGAGCCTTTAATCATTTTCCACCAAGACAGGGTTTTTTTAAGAACAAAACCCTACCTTTATGCCTAAGGTGGTATCCAATGTGGCTCTTAACCAATCTATTAATTTGCCAACATTTTATCCAAATCCCCAGAATAAAGGAGAGACCTCTACATTCCTTGGACATACACAGGCAATTGTGCTTCTACTTGGACAAAACAAAAGCTTTCAGAAAATCTTAACAATTGTTTGTATCATATGCTGCAGGATCACAGGGAAAGGCGATTTCAAAGCAGACCATCTCAAAGTGGATAGGACACTGTATCCGGTTCTACACACAACATGGGAAACCTGTGCCTAGTAATATTAGACCACATTCCACCAGGGCAACTGCCACTTCTACTGCCTACCTTAGAGGAGTACCTACCAAAGATAATCTTGGAAGCTGCAACTTGGAGTTCAGTGCACACCTTTACCAAGCATTACCATTTGCCTCTTTATTCTAGATCCAGAGCTGGCTTTGCCACAGCAGTGCTGCAGGGCCTCATAGCCACACCAAATCCTCTATAGAGCCAGCCACCCAAACTCAGTTTTGGGATTCTACCCAAGTATAATGACTGCAGCATTGAAACACGATGAACATAGTGTACAGTTTTGTACCTACCATAAATGTAGATGTTAGTGTCTTCACTGCTGCAGTCCAGGTTACCCACCCGCCAGCCCCTCTTTCTTATCTGGGACTTACCTATACAGCATATGTGGTGTATTTGCTGGTTACTGAAGGTTTTATTTTTCCTTTTTTGTATGTTTTATTAGCAATATGTATTGCCTACCATTTTTGGGGGCACCTGACATCTGGGGCAAGAAAAACTGACGAAAATGGCATTGGCTGCTTCTTATGTACCCCTGACGCACTGACGTCAGGGAAGAGGCAACAGCAGCCGACGCTGGACCAAGACTTTAGAACTCAGGCTGACTGCGGGCCGCCTGACGGCAGGATAACCCAAGTGTAATGACTGCAGCAATGAAGACACACTAACATCTACATTTATGGTAGGTATAAAACTGTACTTTTTCTCAAAAGCCGTTTACAAAGAAGGTGTATTCCAGTATATGGAAAAGGTTTTCCATGTGGGCAAGACAGCGGAATCTGATTCCTTTTTCAGCCCCTATTCCTGATGTTTTGCTGCTCTTTATCTTCCCTTTTTCAGAATGGGGTGAGTTTTTCTACCATTACACTCCAGTTGGGCTGCCATCTCTAATTTCCATAACAATGAGCCTATCTTTTCTTCCAGACTGTGCAAAGCCTTTGAGACAAGATGTTCTTCGTGCTACACTGTTGCAGTCATCACATTTGGGTTATCTGCCTGCAGGTAGCACTCAGCTGGCCTGAATACCAGATTCTTGGGATTTCTGCTTCGGATGCTGTCACTTCTTCCATGACGTCAGGACATCATGGGTATAAAACATGCAGCCGACACCATTCCATCAGTCTTTCTTGCCGTGCTGTGCCCAAAGCAGAAGCAGTTCACAAGTGCTGGTCGGCCGACTCCTGAAACTTTCGTTATCTAGTTTTAGACCTGAAGTCTTCTAAAAGATAAATGCCAAGTTGGGGATCCTTTTTTCTTGCTGTAACCGATGTCAGAAAAAAAAAATCTTGCCTGTGGGGAAAGCAAATACCTCAGAGATTTTCATTCTTACTGCATCACCTGTTTAGGCCCAGATGACGATGTCCCTCACTGTCAATTTTGTGCCTTGTTCAGCGCCCAAACTATCCGTCGGGCTATTTTTGTAGCTAATTACTTTCGCTGTCAATCTCCATACACTGAAATGGCTTTAAGCCATCCGACTACCGATATTCCGAAAAAACGTAAGGATAAAGACAGAGACAGACCGCATAGGTCAAAAACTACCGACTACGCTTCCGTTAAGCTAATCGCCAGTCCGCCGGTACTCAGTGAGGCGCTTTCGCAGCCCCTGATACCCACTTCTAGAGATTCGCAGGCCTCTACTGAGACCCATTCGGAGTCCGGTATGCTGCAAGATACTTCCAACTATTGAACCTGCGGATGTCTCTACCTTGGATGGGTCTGGAACTGCTGTGCAGGCACCGGCTTCTGAGGGTGTATTCAGGCCTACCAATTTTCATATTAAACAGACAACTTTGTTTCAAGCCAAAAATAATGAATTCCTCAGGCCTAAAATTCGCACTATGCCTAGGAAGCAAACAACCAGAGTGCATTCTCAGGCCCACATGCCTCAAAAGCAAATGATTCGAGTGGCTGAAGACCTTATTACTTTAATTAGAGGAAGCCAGCCTTCACCCTCTAAGAGACCTAGAACTGATTTTCCTTCTGATTCTTCTGATCAGGAATCTGATGTGTTCCTTCTGACTACCAGGACATACCCTTATCTACCTGTGAGGATTCTGATGCAGAGGATTTCATTCCCTTTGCTTCCCCTCCAGAAGATTTTTCTTTTGGTGAAACCTTGCAGACCCTTAGGGAGCATTTCCGCTGGGAAAGCCAGGACACTTCAGTCAAAAAAGAGGCACGGAATTTATAAACCTGCCTCATCACAGGACACTAGCTATCCCTCCTGTTCTGGAGATTGTAAATGTTTTCTTGGAATCCAGCCTTACCCAGGATACCTTGCCTCCAGCTCCCAGGAAACCTGACAGGTTCTATAGAGTACCTGACTCACAAATTCCTTTTCAAGAATCCTACTGTGGATCCAGAGACAGTTTCCCAAGGACCAAAAGGCATTAAGGCTACTACTACCAAAAATGCTACCCCTTCTGACAGGGATTCTAGGGCTTTAGACAAATTGGGTAAGAAGGTATACACCTCTGCTACTCTGGTCATTAGGGCTTTAAATTGCCAGGTTCATATGTTATAGTATCGGCACCATATTATGGGGCTAATTAAATAGAAAATGATGTTGATTCCTCACTTTGCAGAACACAAAGATTTAAGAGTTAATACATTCTGCTGACCAAGTTGGTAAACATATTTTGCAGTGTGGTTTTGATGCTTAAGCATCTTGCAGGGCTGCTGTCACTGGGTCTGTACTTAGAAGGCATGCTTGGCTTAAAAAACAAAACTTGCCAGATCATGTAAATGCAAAATTACTGGATACACCCTTAAACCAAGAGCGCCTATTTGGCAATAAAGCAGAAGTCCTCAAAAGGATGGAGGAAACTGCTAAATCTATGCAAACTGTTAGATTTCTTAGAAGTATAACCACCTAGATTCAGTAGGCATTGGCCTTCAAAGAACTGGTCCTTTCCAGTCCCTTCCAGGCCTTCTCAGTCCAAACCCAGGGGCAGCAGACCACCAAGTCTTCAGTCTCAGGTTATGCACAGATCTAAACAGTTGGGTGCTCCCACGTCCAAAGCAGGGAGTAGTAAACCACCCTCTATGGTAAAATTGCACAATGACTTATCCTTAATTCCTCCAAGCCTTGCTCCACTAATTGCATCTTTAGGAGGAAAGCTTGCCCTGCATGCAAAAAAACTGGGAATACATCACCCAAGACAGATGCATGTTAAACATCATCCCTAGGATACATATTACACTTCCACTCACTCCCAACCCTAAGTGGGATGGCCAGACCTCCCCCCCCAAGCCAGTGGGCGGAGGCCCAAAAGCAAGTACTCTCTTCTCAGCATCAAGGCTATTCAACCTGTCCCAGCAGATCATAGGGACAAGGCCTTTATTCAAGACTGTTCCTGATTCCCAGGAAAAAAAAAAACTCCTGGAGTCCTATCCTGGAACTCTCTATTCACAACATTTTTCTGGTGGTTCCAAAATTCAAAATGCTAACTCTCCAACAGCTGCTTCCTATGCTAGCCAAGGATTCCTGGCTGGCAACCCTAGACTTAAAAGAAGCTTACCTGCACATCCCTATAAGGGAATCTTGCAGGAAATACCTACGCTTCAGGCAGGCTCTATGCACCATCAGTTCTCTGCATTTCCCTTTGGCTTATCTACTGTGCCCAGGGTATTCACAAAGTGCCAAGCTCCAGCTATTGCATTTTGAGGGCAGAGGTGTATTCAGATTTACCCATACTTGGATGATTGCCTGATTCAGGCAGAAATCAGGACTTGCTATTACAGCACCTGGCATTTGTAAAGAAACTTCTAACCTCACTGGGGTATTACTATCAAAATAAATCGCACGTAGTACCCTGCCAACAGATTGTATTCCTGGGAGTAAGCTTGAACACAGCTTCCCAGATGGCATTCCTCACTCCAGAGAAATTTGACAACCTACTTCAACCTACTGGCCACAAAAAACCCAGCTATCTGCAAGGAAAATACTGCAAGCTCTGGGGTTCATGGCTTCTTGCATTGTTAATTCCACATGCAAGACTGCATATGAGGTATCTAAAAAGTCTATTGTGTCAACATTCTCAGGACCTGGAAACAGTAATTCCCATCATTCCTTGTCTAAGGGCATAGTTTCTTTGGTACGCAGAGGCCTGCAACCACAACAAGGGACTTCCTTTTACTCTACCCCCTGCTGCCCAAACCCTAACAGACGCATCAGACTGTGCATGGGGGGCTTACATGGCAGGGCAGTGCATTCAGGGCAAATGGAACCCAAAGCAGATGCTTTTGCATATCAATCAAAAAGAAATGTTAACTGTACAGAATGCTCTGACAGCCTTCAAAGGCCTCATTCTTCCAGGACAACTACTGGTGAAGACAGACAACACCACAGTTAATCTGGTACATAAACAAGCGGGGTTGTAACCCATTCCTACCCACTCCGCAGACTAGCCTTGGCTCTGTGGAACACAGCCTTCAGCAACCAAGTGCACCTACAAGCTCGATTCCTGCTATGCAAACTGAATTCACTGGCAGACGACTTAAGCAGAAATCTTATGGACCCACACGAATGGAAACTGGATCCCGAAGTATTCAAGCTTTTGAGGAACCGATGGGGGACTCCAGAGGGTGGATCTGTTTGCCTCCCCTCAGAACTATCAATTGAACAAATGCACCAGAACTCCCCACAGTCAAGCTTGGAAAGTGGATGCCCTGTCCTTTACCTGGGAAAGCGTCAGTCTATGCCTTTCCCTCTCTGCCTCTCCTCTCTAAGGTTCTACTAAAGATCAAACAGGACAAGCCAAGGGCAATCCTGATTGCACCACACTGGCCACGCCAGCAGTGGTACCCATTTTTGTGCAGTCTGACAGTGCTACAACCATGGCACCTGCCTTAGACCCTTTCCCTGCTGTCCCAGCAGGCAGGCCAGATTCTGCACCCTCAGCTTCAAACCCTGAACCTTGCAGCCTGGCTAATCCCTTGAGCTCATCTCTAGCAGCCCTCAGTAAGCAGGTGCTGGATGTCATTCTTGAGGCGAGGAGGGCCTAGTACTAGAAAATCCTATTCAGAGAAGTGGAAAAGATACTGCTATGGAGCCAGTCTCAGGAGATGGGCACAACGGTACCCATCTTACCTCATATACTAGATTACTTAATAGAAATGCTCCACAAGGGCCTATTCTTCTCCAATTAAGATTCATGCCTCCGCCATCTCAGCTCATTATAATACTGAGCCACCCCTCTTCATTCATCCTCTGGTAAAACAGTTCCTTAGAGGGGCCAACAATTTAAGACCCCCTAGGAGAGCTCCCACTCCAGCCTGGGACCTGAACTTTGTATTGGAAAAACTTACCCCCCCCCCCCCCTTTTTGATAGGACTAAGCACCTCAGAAAATCTGACCAGCTGCTAGTCGGCTTTGCTGCATGGGCAGAGGGGAAGGCCATTTCAGAGCAAACCATTTCCTGATGGATAGCACACTGCATCCATTTCTGCTACAAGCACTGTGGAAAACCTACTCACAGGGGATAAGAACACATTCCACTAGGGCTGCATCTACCTCTACTGGATTTCTCAGAGGAGTCCCTACCAGGGACATACTGGAAGCTGCAACCTGGAGCTCTGTACATACTTTCAACAAGCATTACCACTTGCCTATCTTTTCTAAATCCAGAGCTGGATTTGCCACAGCAGTCTTACAGGGCCTGATTGCCCGCTCTAATGCTTCTTAATCTACCTCTACCCTTCCTTAGCTTTGGGAATCTACCCAAATGTGATGACTGCAACAGTGAAACACGACGAACATAGTACAGTTGTGTACACTTAACATAAATGTAGATGTTCGAGTATATTCTCTGTTGCAGTCCTGGTTACCCTCCCTCCAGCCCCCTGATTGTTTCACCTATCTTTTTTGGTTTGGCATATCTTATGCTGTGTGTATTTGCTTTTTGCTGGGGGTGTTCCACACCATACAATTACTTCCTGTTGTGGGGGCACCTGATATCTGGGGCAAGAAAAACTGATGTAATGGCATCTGCTGCATGTTTTATACCCCTGACCTGATGTCATGGAAGAAGCGACAGCATCCGATGCAGAAATCCCAAGACTCTAGTATTCAGGCTGGCTGAGGGCTACCTGCAGACAGATAACCCAAATGTGATGACTGCAGTAGTGAATACGCTCGAACATCTACATTTATGGTAAGTGTACACAACTGTACTTTTGTCTTAGACCTGCTATTGATGATACATCCCTGCCATGGGATTTGACCTTGGTGCTGCAGTCCCTAACGCACAAACCCTTTGTAACCAGATGGTTCATGTGATATTAAATTCCTTTCCTGGAAGCCTGCCTTTTTAGTGGTCATTACTTCTGCCAAAAAGGGTTTTGGAACTTTAGGCTGTGTACATTAAGCCTCCGATGTCCTATTCCCATGTTGCACTATTCATACTGTGGATTTCCAGCCATCAGGTGACCTGACGTCTGCTCCTGTACAAAAGCTTAAGCCTGGCTGCCGTGGTGCGTGGGACATCGCACACAGGGCTATAAACATTGGAGTATAAATGTGATGTCGGCACGCACAGACCCCAGAACTTTTCAGCTGCAGACGATTACTTTGACCGCTTCACTCCTACGTCTGAAGACATCTAAAGATAAGTACTCCATTGGGGTTTTTGCTTTTTCACGCTTTCTTAAGCTTTAGATTGGTTGCTGTAGGTTTTCTCTAGCCGATGTCGGAGCAAGAGTAAATGTAGATGTTCGTGTTTCACTGTTGCAGTCATCACACTTGGGTTATCTGCCTGCAGGTAGCCCTCAGTTGGACCAAATACCAGAGTCTTGGGATTTCTGCGTCTGATGCTGTCGCCTCTGCCATGACGTCAGGGGTATAAAACATGCAGCGGCACCATTACATTAGCTTTTCTTGCCACGTGGGAGCCCGAAGCAGATGTTCATTGCGTTTCACTGTTGCAGTCCTAACAAATGGGTTATCCGGCCCCCGATAGCCCTCGATCGGCTCATACCAAAGGTAAGGGGATAGGACGTCAGCTGCCGTCGGCTGTATAGGACGTCATTGTCCTTGGTACAAAAGGAGGCAGCCGACGTCACTTCCTCAGTCATCTTTGCCACGGAGCCCGAAGCAGAAGCTTTTTTGCACATGATGCCAGTCAGCCATTTACCTTTATTGTTTTCCGACTACGGAAGTTGAAGTCAGCTACAGCTAAGTACCCCGTTGGGGATCCTCTTTTTCTTGCCTAATGAATGTCAGAAAAAGTTCATTGTCTTGCCTGTGGAAAGCAGATTCCCCATAGAGATTTTCATTCTTACTGTATTGTTTGTCTAGGCCTTGACCATGACATTCCTAATTGTGATTTCTGTGCTTCCTTTAATCCGCGTACTATCCATCATCTAATTAAACTTTTAGCTAATCACTTTTGAGTTTGGCCTAAGTTCGTTGTATGGCGTCCGCTGGTCTTCAGGCTTCAGATGTTCCTAAGAAACATAAGGACAGAGACCGAGACAGGCTTCTGAGGGTTTAATCTTTTGACGATGTTAGTTTGTTAGTCAGTCCAGTGGTGCTTTTGCAGCCCCTGAAGTCCTCGGATTTACCTCTGCAGGCCTCTGGTGAGACTGAGTCCTCCATGCCTCTGGCTTACATTTTACCTTCTGACCTTCAGCCAGTGGCGAAGCAGGCTCCAGTTTCCAAGGCCTCTGTTCTTCATGCTGACAGAAGGCATATACCGACGACGCCCTCTTAGGCCAAGCCTCCTGATTCCTTCCGACTGGTAAATAGTCTATAGTCGCAAGCCTGTGAAGAAACAGGCTCCTGCTGCTCCTCGTTCCCCTCAATCCCAGATGGTTAAAATGGCTAATGACCTTTAGACTCTTATTAGGGGCTCTCAGCCTCCTCCTTCCAAAAGAGGCACGGGTTCCTTTCCAGGAGCTTTATCCTTTTCTGGCTCAGAGACTTCTAGCATTTCTGCTGATGAAGAGGTAGCTTCTCAGTTTTTTTTCTCTCTCTGAGGATTCTGATGCAGAGGAATCCATTCCTTCTGCTTCTCCTCCAGAAGATTTCTCTTTTGGTGATGCTTTGAATACTCTCAGGGAGCATTTTATATGGGAAGGTCAAGAATACTCTCAATCAAAGAAAAGGATCTAAAAATTCTTGGATTTGCCTCAACACAAGCCTCTGGCTAGTCCTCCTGTGTTGGAGGTGGTGGATGATGTTTTTCTGGAAAATTCCCTGACTCCAAACTCTGATGATCTTCGTGTTTCACTGTTGGTCATTACATTTAGGTAATCTGCTGGCAGGTTGCCCTCAGTTGGCCTGAATTCCAAAGTCTTGGGTCCTGCGTCTGTTGCTGTCTTGTCTTCCATGACGTCGGGTCATCAGGGGTATAAAACATGCAGCCGACGCCATTTTCTTTAGTCTTTCTTGCCATGTGGTGCCCAAAGCAGAAGCATTTTGCAAATGCCGGTCGGCCGACTACTGAAATATTCGATTTGAGTTTCAGAACCGAGGTCTTCACTAAAGCTAAGTACCCCGTTGGGGAAATGTTTTTCTTGCATTTTACTGATGTCAGAAAAAGTTAATTGTATTACTTGTGGGAAGCAAATATCTCAAAGGATTTCCATTTATACTGTATTCCTTGCCTAGGCCCTGATCACAATGTGCCTGGCTGTCGGTTTTGTGCTAGATTTAACCAACGCACTATTATATCGGTATATTTTTGCATCAAAGTATTTTGGAAACAGATTTAACTACCCAGAAATGTCGCTGGATAGCAATCAGACTACCGGCGTACATAAAAAACGCAAAGAAAAGGGCAGAGAAAGGCAGTCGAGATCCAAAACAGACGTAGCTTCTCCTAAGCCAGTCGCCGGTACTCAGTGAGGTGCTTTTGCAGTCCCTGATAACCCGCTACCTTCGAGTCGCAGGCCTCTACCGATACCCATGTGGAGTCCGGCATGCCGCAAGATACTCAAGGTATTGGACCGATGGATGTATCTCCCTCGGATGGGTCCAGAGCCGCTGAGCAGGCACCGGCTTCTGAGGGTGTATTCAGACTGCAACATTTATATATCAAACCGACGACAGCTGCAATAGCAACTTCTAAAACTAAAAAAAAGACGCATGAGCCACGTGCACAGGCCTCTATGCCTAAAAAACAGATGATCAAAATGGCTGAAGACCTTATTACCTTGATCAGGGGTACCCATCCCCCTCCAGATAAAAGGCCTAGGCAAGACACTGATTATGAATCTTCAGATCAGGTTTCTATTTCTTCTGATCAGGAATTGTCTATAACTCCCTATGAGGATTCTTATGCTAAGGAGTCTATTCCATCTGCATCTCCTCCAGAGGATTATTCATTTGGAGAAACCTTGCATGCTTTGAGGGAGCATTTTCACTGGGAGAGTCAAGACTTCTCAGAATCAAAAAAGAGGCTCAGGGATTTCCTCCTTCTCCCTTAGCACAAGCCTTTAGCCATTCCCCCTGTTTTAGACATTGTGGATGATGTATTTTCGGAGTCAAGTTTGACCCCTGACTCCTTACCTTTGGCCCCCAGTAAGCCTGACAGATATTACAGGGTCCCTGACTCACATACATTTTTATTTAGAAACCCTGCTGCTGATCCTGAAACTATTTCAGAGTCCAAAGGGGGGTTAGGGCCTCAACAGCAAAAACTCCTACCCCCTCTGACAGAGATTCAAGGGCACTAGACAGATGGGGGGGGGGGGGGGGGAGGTCTATACATCTGCAACCTTGGCAGTCAGGGTGTTAAACTGTCAATTTCATATGCTTAAGTACCAACACCATGTTACGGGGTTGCTGAAACAGAAAATGATGATTATTTCAGAATGTGCAGAAAATAAGGAATTGCAGGAATTATTGCATGCAGCTGAACAAGTTGGAAAGCATACTTTGCAATGTGGTTTTGATTCCTTAGAGGCCTCCTGCATGGTCACAGTTACTGGATCTGTGATTAGGAGGCATGCCTGGTTAAAGGAACAAAATTTGCCTGATCATGTTAAAGCTAAATTGCTAGATGCTCCTTTACAGCATGATTCTCTGGTATTAAGGCAGAAGAGGTTTTATAGAAAATGGAAGGCAAAGCTAAGTCTATGCAAACTGTTAGACTTCTTACAAGTGCAGCCACCAAGATTCAGTAGACACTGTCTTACAAAAAATTGGTCTTTTCCTTTGTCAGACAGAGCTCAAAGGGGCAAATCCAGATGCCCAAAGGGTTCCAGATACCAGGCGCAAGATTCCTACAGGTCAAAGCAGTGGGTCGCATCTACCTCCAAATCAGGGGGAGATGAAGCGCAAACGTACAGAAAACCGTCCCAATGACTTCCCTCTGCCTACACCAAGCACTTATCTTTTGACAGCACCCTTAGGGGGAAAATTAGCACTTTCTGCTCAAAATTGGCAGTTAATAACCCAGGACAAGTGGGTACTAAACATAGTGTCACAGGGATACAGATTCCATTTCCACACTCTGCCAATGGCAAATGGTTGGCCAGATCTACCCAAAAATCAATGGGCAGAGGCACAGAAATAGGTTACGTCCCTCCTGGATATGGGGGCCATTCAACCAGTACCAGAACAGGAAAAAGGACAAGGTTTTTACTCGACTGTTCTTGGTACCCAGAAAGGACAAGGCCTGGTTGCTAGTACTGGATTTATCAATTTTGAACACATACCTGGACATTCCAAAATTCAAAATGCTGACTTTGCAGCAGCTTCTGCCCATGCTGGGCAAGAATGCTTGGCTGGTGACAGACCTAAAAGAGGCATACCTGCATGTCCCAATAAGACAATCGTGCAGAAGATACCTCAGATTCAAGGCTGGCTTAATGCATTACCAATTCTCTGCACTGCCCTTTGGCTTATCTACTGCGCCCAGGGTCTCTACAAAGTGCCGGGCACCAGTAATTGCGTTTTGCAGACAGAGGAATACAAATATATCCCTACTTGGACGACTGTCTCATTCAAGCAGAGAACAGGGACACACTCCTCTTTGACACCTGTCGTTTGTAAAAAGGCTTCTAACATGCCTAGGGTACACAAACGAAAAGAAATCACAACTGGTACCCTCTCAAAAGATAACATTCCTGGGTGCAAGCTTGAATACAACTGCCCAGGAAGCTTACCTTACGCCAGACAAAGGCAATTGACTACTTCAAACTGATGGCAACAAAAACCCAGTCTTCTGCAAGACAAATTATGCAAGCTCTGGGCTTCATGGCATCCTGCATCCTATTAATTCCATATGCAAGACTGCTTATGAGGAAACTTCAGTGGTACCTAAAAAGTTTATGGAGTCAACATTCACACAGTCTGGAAACAATGATTCCTCTCATTCCCTGCCTGCAACAGGAGTTTCTATGGTGGGCAAAGGCATGTCACCAAAACATGGGACGGCCCTTCACTCTACCTCCTGCCAGATAAACCTTAACAGACGCATCCGATTATGCGTGGGGGGCCCACATGGCAGGAAGATGCATTCAGGGCATATGGGCACCAAAACAAATGCATCTACATATCAACCAGAAAGAGATGCTAGCCGTTCAAAATGCCCTAACAGCCTTCAAGAACTTACTTCATCCAGGACAACTACTGATAAAGACTGACAATACCGCAGTCATGTGATGTATAAACAAGCAAGGGGGCACACACTCATACCCCCTTTGCAGATTAGCCATGGCACTGTGGGACACAGCTTTGACATACCAAATACATCTTCAAGCTCGATTCCTGCCAGGAAAACAAAACACTCTGGCAGACGACTTAAGCAGAAACCTTATGGATCCTCATGAATGGAAGCTAAATCCACAAATCTTCAGCATAACAGAGAAATGGGGGAGTCCAGACATAGATCTATTTGCGAATCAATCGACTGAGAAACGCTATTAGTAGGATACTTTAGAAGTAAGCACGAATTCAACAAGCAATAATACCACCAGTTTAATAAAAATATTTAAAACCTATACTTCAAATACACATTGGATTTAGCAATTTCATCCACTACAATGTGGACTTCTTCAGAATAGTTTTAATTAATTAATTAGCCCCTTTATATACTTTCAGACGCCAAAATAAATTTAATTCCTTTAAAAAGACATGCACTAATAAAAACATTTTATTAGTACCTATATTGTGCATTTAATAAAACCTCATTTTAATCTTATTCAGTTGATGTCCCAAAAACAATAACTCTTACCTTTCCTGTAATTCTAAAAGAACATAGTCATATTTATATACCTGCATCATACTTTTTCGTTGTACTTAAAATACACTGTGCAACTAAATGTCTAAAATAATTGTAATAAATGTTATAAACTATTGCACTGATATTCACATTGCAACAATTGGTATTTACTATTGTATAACATGTGATGAAAAATACAAAAGTGTTCTATTTCATACATAGTGGCTCAGTACAGTGATAAGTATTTTATTAATGCATTATTTATTCTCAAGTGGATGCTTGTGTATCTCTTTCACCAAAATAAACTTGTGTTGTATATTAATTTCTTGAAAAAATCTTTTTCTATTCTACATTCCCTAAGTATATATCTGCATGTTACAATGAGTTTTTATTAAATGCACAATATAGGTATAAAAATGTTATTTATTAGTGCATGTCTTTTTAAAGTAAACATATTTATTTTGGCGCCTGAAAGTATATAAAGGGGCTAATAGATTAAAACTATTCTGGAGTCCACATTGTAGTGGATGAAAGCGCTAAATCCAATGTGTATTTAAAGTATATGTTTTAAATATTTTTATTAAACTGGGTGGTATTATTGCTTGTCTGATTCGTGCTTACTTCTAAGGTATACTAATAGCGTTTCTCAGTCATTTGATTCGTTAATAGATCTATTTGCCTCTCCTCAAAATTATCAGTTGAAAAGATTCTGCACAAGGACTTATCACAGGCGAGCATGGAAAGTGGACGCCCTATCCTTCAGTTGGAAAAACCTATCAGTTTACACCTTTCCCCCTCTGCCTCTTCTACCCAAGGTACTCCTAAAAGTAAGACAAGAGAAGCCAAAGATATTAATTGCCCCGGTCTGGCCCCAGAACTGGTACCCAACCCTAAGGAGCCTTGTCTCAGTACCCATCTTGGACCTTGCCTCAAAGACCACAACTACTGTCCCAGCAAAACAATCAGATCCTGCACAGCCAACTACAGACTCTAAACCTGGCAGCATGGCTAATCATGTAATCATACAAACACTGCTCAGTAAAGCTGTGATTGATGTCCTTTTGGAAGCCAGAAGGCCTAGTGCTAGAAAATCTTATGCTGACAAGTGGAAGAGATTCTGTGCTTGGAACCAAGCACAAGGAACTGATATAACAGAACCAAATATTCATCAGATATTACAATACTTAACTGAGATGCTTGACAAAGGCCTATCTTTCTCATCAATCAAAATCTATTTCTGTGCCGTTTCGGCTCATTACAACACAGAGCCCACCAATCTTTTCTCATCCTTTACTAAAGCGGTATCTTAGAGGAGCCAAAAATGTAAGGCCCCCTAGAAGATCACCATTACCTGCATGGGACCTCAATTGTGTTGGAAAAGCTCACCCTGCCTCCATTTGAACCAGCTGCTACCGCTGATGTAAAGTTCTTATCGTGGAAGACAGCTCTGCAACTAGCAATTACTTCAGCAAGAAGAGTTTCAGAGCTACAGGCCATCATGGCTGTAGAGCCTTTTATCATATTTTACCCGGACAGGGTGTCTGTGAGGTCAAATCCTACTTTTATGCCTTAAGGTGGTTTCCAGTGTGGCTCTTAACCAAACAATTCGTCTGCCAACTTTTTATCCAAATCCGCAGAACAAAGGGGATAGAATTCTGCATTCCTTGGACGTACACAGACAGCTAAGATTCTATTTGAGCAGGACTAAAGAAAAACTGAGCAGTTAGTATCATATGCTGCAGGATCAGAAGGAAAGGCTATTTCAACGCAGACAATTTCAAAGTGGATAAGCCACTGCATCCGTTTCTGCTACTTACACCATGGTAAATCTGTGCCCAAGGGCATTAGGTCTCATTCCTTCAGCGCAACAACTACTTTGGCAGCCTTTCTCAGAGGAGTACCAACCAAAGACATTCTAGAGGCTGCTACTTGGGAGTTCTGTTCACACCTTTACAAAGCATTACAATTTGCCTCTCTAAGTCCAGGGCAGGCTTTGCCACTGCAGTGCTGCAGGGCCTTATAGCCGCACCTAATGCTGTTTAGCTCCAGCCTCCCAACCATAGCTTCTGGATTCTACCCAGATGTAATGACTGCAATGTTTGCTGTAGCATAGACTAGATCCAGGCCTGCTGAATCTAGCTTTGTTTGTATAACTTGAGCACTAATCCAGGCATTCTTTAAAGTATTCAATTGTATTTATTACTGCTTGGTAGTAACTTGATTAAAGTGTAGCTATCATTCGAAGTCTTCTGGATTAAGCACTTGGGCTTCAGACCAGTTGTTTTACATTAGGAAGGTTTGTGGCCTGCACTGTGGTGGCAGGACAGGTAGCTTACATCCTTCTAAGTTGGGAACTGCTGATTTGAGGGCTCAGTGTCTGTTATTCTAAAAGTGTATTAGTTCTGGTTTAAGCACTTGGGCTTCAGGCCAGTTATTTTACATTAAGAAGGTTCGTGGTCTGCACTCTTGTGGGAGGAGAGGCTGGACTCTGCCCTTCTGAGCTGGGAATTTCTGGTTAAAGGCTTATAGTGCCTGCATATTTGAACTGTTTCTTACTGAAATTGGTACACCTTGTTTGCTGTAGCATAGACTGGATCCAGGCCTGCTGAATCTAGCTTTGTTTGTATGCTTGTTGTTTGTTTGCTTATTTCCCTGAAACGCTAATTCCACCTAAAACGCGACTTTTCAGCACTTCTGTGGATCCCTAGTGATATCTGCATTGCTTACTGTACTTATTTCCTTGTTTCACTTGAAAGAAAGTTACTGTTTGTCATTTTTGCATTTAAGTTACATGTAACGCATTGCATTTAAGTTACCTGGCACTTGCTCACTAAAGCAATTCTAAAGTCAGCACTAAAAAATTAAAAGCACTACACCCTCACAAACTCCCCTTGAGTACCTTGTTCCCCATTGACCCTTTTTTTCAATTATAAAGGAATTCCCAATACTATTCTAGAATGTCCAAAGGTCAGTTGTCAATCTCCTCTCCGGTCCAGCTGGTGAATCTGGGAATCTTGAGGCAATGTTACAACTGCCTCATGTACACAGACAACCCTCTCCCCCTCCCAACAAATTCCAACACATGAGAGATGCAACCATATAGCCAAACTGGAGGCTAAGCACTCTCAACTTAGTATTGGCGTAACCAGTCAGGAGGAGAAGGAAACCACACTCACTACAATTCCAGTCTCACGTAGACCTACCATGACAGCAAACCAAACACATAAACACACAAAAACTTACTCGGAGGATCCAACTAAAAATCTGCTTAAGCAGCAGTGACCTCCAAATCAGACACCCAAGCAACCGCTACCCCAAAACAAAACAAGTGCAACACATAGCTCACAAAGCCAGTGTGCCGAACAGTCACAGCCCTTAAGGCTAAACCACACACCTGATACACTTGTAATAGGTGACTATCGTCAGGCACACTGATGTCCCGCTCACCAGGCTGTACAAGAAGGTCACGGTGAGCTACCTTTCGGGCGCTAGGATCCGCCACATAACACAAGCACTCAGGTCACTCCAAGGCAAGTACAAATATGACTCAGTCATTGTCCATGCTGGTGTGAATGACCTGAGACGTACCTCCCTGGACTACATGAAAAGAGACATAGCTGTCTGAGCATGTAGCCCAGGCCGGTATGACCCTGACCTTGAGTAGCATCTTACCCTCACCAAGAATGATGCCACGATATAAAGACAAGATGATCAATTTCAACAATTGGCTTAAGTATTGGTGTCATTCAAAGGGGATCCAATGCCTGTCAGCCTGGGATGACATGCTCGACAAGCCACAATGCTTCGCTAGGGACGGCTTGCACCTGTCACCTCTGGGCTTTCGGATATTGGCAAAGGCTCTTGCTTCCCCCATAGTGCCTTTTTTAGGCAAGGCTCAAAAGGCAAACCCACCTCTATAGGTATCACAAGGGATAAGAAACTGAGTAATGCTACTCAACGCCAAAAGTCTAAACCTCAAGATGCACGCACTCGAAACTCTCCTTAGCATGGAGAACATTGATATTTGTGCAGTAACAGAAACCTGGTTCAAGGCTCCCGAGAGCACCCCAGCACTACCAGGTTATACCTCATACCATGCTTTTCGGCCCCAAAACTTGGGCGAACCACAAGGAGGGGAGTATCAATATTCGTCAAAGATACCCACACCTCCAGGTTGGTGGCACAGCACGAAGCATCAGAGACTATCCATGTGCAACTAACAGTGGGTAAAACTGCCTTCCAGTTTATAGCCTGCTACAGACCACCCTCCCAAACCCAGGAACCCCACTCGGCCTTCCTGAGAACACTGGAAAATATGAAGGTCTCTCCAAACACCATTATATTGGGAAACTTCAGCTACCCAAACATAGACTGGGAGCATTACTCTAGCTCCAACACCGTAGCCCAAAGGTTCCTAGAATTTATAAACTCAAATGCTATGGAACAACTTATTACCACTCCCACAAGAGGGGAAAACATACTGGACCTGATCATCACCGACATGGGGACTCTATGCTCCAGACCAGAAGTGTATCCCTCACTGGTAAGATCAGACCATAAACTAATCTCACTGGATATTCACATCCTGATCCCACCCACTGCCCAGAAAACTACAGTGAAAAATGTCTCTAAAGCAAATTTCACACTCCTCAAAACCGAGGTAGAATCCTTCAAAGCCCCCGAGCCTGTGGAAAATACAGCCCAGACCGCAGAATCCTTTATAAACATTCTATGAACACCTTCAGGAATGCATGGATCATGCAATCCCAAATAAAACCAAGACCCAATCCTCTAAAGGCAGACGTCCTGTCTGGTGGACCCCAGCCATAAACAAAGTATACAATAGAAAGAGGAAGCTACTACATGATAGAGCAAAATCCCAAAAAGGGAAGGCATCTCTGATCAGTATTAGCAAAAAGCTACGGGCACTCATAAAATCGTCTAAGGCCAGCTTCGAGAGCAAAATTGCACAGGACACTAAGGATAATCACAAGGCTTTCTTTAGTTATGTTAGGAACCTAGGTGGGAATTCCCAGATATGCTCAGAATTAGTCCAAAATGACAAAAAATACATTGAACCCACAGACATTGCCAACATCCTAGCTGACAGGTTCAGCAACCCCACCAAAAGGGCAAATATCTATCCCAGCAGAGTGCTGCCCCCCTGACATCTCAGATGCTCAGGTAAGAGCCGTCCTCTCCAAAGCAAAAAACACAGCATCAGTGGGACCAGACGGTGTCCCGGGCTGCATCCTACATGAGCTCCAAGAAGGGCTAAACCCAAACATAAAACTACTGTTCAATCTCAGCCTTACTACAGGATATGTACCCAAAGAGTGGCGTACAGCAACAGTGGTCCCTCTCCACAAAGGTGGTGCCTCAACGGATCTTGGAAACTATCGCCCCATAAGCTTGACTAGCTTGGTCTGCAAAGCTATGGAAAGGATCATCATGGACCTCATAAATAAAGATATTGGGGACCTACAGACACTGGATCCTACCCAGTTCGGCTTTAAGGGCAGATCCTGCCTCTTAAACCTGGTTGATTTCTTTGAAACAGTCACCAAGGCCATTGACGAGGGGAAGGTGGTCCACACAGCCTACCTGGACCTCGCAAAAGCCTTTGATACAATACCCCACTCGGGCATTATAGATAAGCTCACCAGCTTAAATATAAACCCCTATGTCACTAGCTGGGTTGCAAACTGGCTCAAGGACAGAACCCACATGGTTAGAATTGCTGGAGCCATGTCAGACTCCAAACCAGTTACAAGTGGTGTCCCACAAGGCTCAGTCCTGGGACCTCCCTTGTTCGGTATATATTTCTCAGAGGTACAGGCCAACACGGAAGGACTGTGGCTGTCCAAGTTTGCAGATGACTGCAAACTGGGTGCCATAATCGACTCTCCAGCCGAGACAAGCATCCTCCAAAAGGGCCTCATAGAAACAGACAACTGGTGCCAGAGCCATGGCCTCCAGCTAAACGCCAAAGTGTATAGTCATCCCCTTTGGCAAAAACAAAGTGCCCACAAATTACCACATAGGTGGTAATCCATTAAGTACAGAAGTAATTAGGGACCTGGGGACCAAGTTGATCGCAATCTCTCATTTGACAACCACGTGGCCAAAGTGGTTAGAAAAACATTTTATATAGCCCACCTAATCATGAAGGGATTCGCATCTAGATCAGGGGATGTCATCGTGCCTCTTTACTCATCCCTCATCAGGCCCATAATTGAGTACAATGCCCCTTTTGGGATGTACCTTACCAAACACCTGCAGCAACTGGAAAGACCCCAAAAGTACCTCGCCAAGAGGATCAAAGGGCTCAAACAGATGCCATATGCTGCCTGGTTAAAGAAACTCCAGCTCTACTCAGTGGCATACCGCCTGCTCAGAGGCGATCTGTGCCTGACGTATAAAGCCATGTCCAACCCGGAATTAATGGACATGCTAAACCTCAGAAAATCCAAATCCCATCAAGCTACGCGCTCAAGAGACTTGAATCTCAGCACTGAATTAAATAGGACATGCTGGAGGGACAGATTCATAACCCAGAGGCTCCCTTCACTCTGGAATAAAATCCCAGTCCAGGTTAGGCAGAGTCCCTCACTGACTCTCTTCAAGAGGAATCTTGATGAGTGGATGGGAGATCGTATCACTTCTGTGTCACTGTTAGACAGAGAGAGGCACAGTATACTAACCTCGAAAAAGGGCATAGCAAAATACATTTAAAATGGGTGACGAAAGCCAAACACACACTGACTAGGCTTATAAATGCCCTAGGGCAGATAGCCTAGTATGAACCTATGAACACTGAAACACGAAGAACATAGTACAGTTGTGTACACTTACCATAAATGTAGATGTTCGAGTGTATTCACTGTTGCAGTCCAGGTTACCCCCCCGTCATTCTGAAGTTTATCTATCCTTCACTATCTTCTACAACCTATGTGTGGTGTATTTGCTTGTAGATGAAGGTAAAGTTTATATTGATGCATGTATGTATGTATATATATATATATGTATATATATGTATGTATATAAATATATATATATATATGTATGTATATAAAATATTGCTACCTTTTTGGGGGCACCTGACATCGGGGACAAGAAAAACTAAAGAAAATGGCGTCAGCTGCATGTTTTATACCCCTGACGACCTGACATCATGGAAGAGAAGACGGCAACCAACGCAGGACCCAAGACTTTGGAATTCAGGCCGACTGAGGGCAACCTGCCAGCAGATTACCCAAATGTAATGACTGCAACAGTGAATACACTCTTAACATCTACATTTATGGTAGGTGTACACAACTGTACTTTCCTCCTGCTCCCAGGAAACCTGACAGATGCTGTAGAGTTCCTGATTCTCATTTGTCCCTTTACCGTAATCTTCTGGCTGACCCAGAAGTTATTTCTCAGGGGCCTAAAGGGGTTAAGGCTACTGTTACCAGTAATCCTATTCCTTCTGATAAAGACTCTAGGTATCTGGACAGGTGGGGAAAGAATGTTTATACTTCTGCCACTCTTGCTGTTAGGTCCATCAGTTGTCACGTTCATATGCTCCAGTTTCAGCAGCATACTTAAGTCAAACTTTTCAAGTGTACCCCTCTTGGCGGAGAATAAAGTTATGCAGGATTTGCTGAATTCTGCCAGTGTTGTCAACAAGCATTCTTTATCCTGTGGTTTTGATGCTGTTGAAGCTTCCTGCAGGGCTGCAGCTACGGGATCTTTTATCAGGAGGCATGCTTGGCTCAGGGAACAGCCCCTTCCAGAGCCTGTCAAGGTAAAATATTTAGATGTACCTTTACACAAGGACACGGTTTTTGGCAGGAACACGGAGGAGGTGCTCAAGAAGATGGAGTATAAAGGCAAGTCCAGGCAAACAGTTAAGGACTTTCTGCAAGTTCAACCTCCTCATTTTATCAAGAACTACTATTCTAAGAGTTGGATGTTTCCCGATACCAGCAGACAGAACTGTTCTAGGACCAGAGGTTACAAATCTGCTAGGGGTCAGGGGGCTACCCCTCAAAGAACTAAATGGCATGCTTCCACGCCTAAGTCAGGAAGTTCTAAGCCCGCATCTCAGACCAAGCATTCTCAATGACTTCAACTTCTGCCTGTTCCTGTTTGCCTGAAGTCTTCCTTTAGGGGGAAGGATGGCCATTTTTGCAAAGGTTTGTGCCACCATCACAGATTAAGTGGATACTGGGACACAAATTCTCTTTCCATACCTTTCCCACGCACAAAGGATTCCTGAACATTCCTTCAAATCAAAAGGCAGAAGTAGAAAAGCAAGTTTTGTCTCTGTTGCATCTGGGGGTAATAGAATCAGTTCCTGCTCAGCAGTTAGGCCAAGGCTTCTATTCCAGACTTTTCCTTGTGCCAGAAAAAGAGAGGGCACCTGGCGGCCTATCCTAGATCTATCCATGCTGAATTCTTTCTTGGTGATTCCAAAGTACAGAATGCTCACTCTTCATCAGTTGCTACCAATGTTGGACAAGGACTCTTGACTGGTAACTTTAGATCTCAAAGAAACTTATTTCACATCCCTATCAGGGAAAGCTGCATTCAGTTCCTTCGCTTCAGAGTGGGCAAGCAACATTATCAATTCTTTGTGCTGCCCTTTGGCTTATCTACTGCTCCCAAGAGTTGTTACAAAGTGCCTGGGTCCAGTCATTGCCTTTTGCATGCAGAAGAACATCCAGATTTATACTTGGACTGTCAGATTCAAGCAAAGTCTGGAGAGCAGCTGTTAAAGGATTTGGAAATTGTAAAGACTCTCCTCTCTTCCCTTGGTTACACTATCAACGAGCAAAAGTCGAAAATGCTTCCAACCAAAGAGAATATTCCTGGGAGCGGGTCTGAACACAGCTGCCCACATGATATATCTCACCCAGGAGAAGCAGACTACTCTTTCAGCCTACTTCAAGGACTTGGCAGGCCTGCCTCTCCTCCATGCAAGGAAATACCTGCAAGCTCTGGGATTCATGGCCTTTTGTAGTCTCATGATTCCATATGCAAAGCTGCATATGAGGAAATTGCAATGATACCTCGAAAATCTTTGGTGTCAACGCACTCAGGATCTAGATGTGATTATTCCTCTGATTCCTTGTCTGCAGAGAGAGTTTCTGTGGTGGGCGACAGCCTGTTTACTTGCAGGAGGCATGCCCTTGTTTTGCAAAGTCCTGACCACAGTCTCATCGGTCTATGCCTGGGGAGCTCACCTGGATGGCAGGTGCATACAGGGACATTGGAACGCCCAGCCGATGCACTGGCACATAAACCTGAAGGAATTATTTGCAGTTCATATCCTTACTGGTTTTCAAGCATCTTTCTCCTGGGACTCTGCTGGTGAGAACAGACAACACCACAGTCATGTGGTACATCAACAAACCGGGAGGGGCTAATTCTTACTCCCTGTGCAGACAGAGCATGATTCTATGGTCCACAGCAGCATCATTGGGCCTACATCTTCTAGCTCAGTTTCTTCCAGGGAGACTCAATGTTTTGGCAGACCAGTTGAGTAGAGAAACCCTGGATTCCTCACAAGTGGCAGCTGAACAGGACAGTTTTTACAGCATCATTCAGCGTTGGGGCACTCTGCAGGTGGATAGTTTCTCCTCCCCCATACAACCACCTTCTGCCACTTTTTTGCACCAGACATCATCACAGCAAAGCCTGGAAAGTGGATGCTCTTTCCTTTGGAAGCTACTTTCAATTTATGCCTTCCCTCCTCTTCCTTTCCTTCCCATAGTATTGTTGAAGATCAGGGACGAAAGACCAAGGACCATTCTCATAGCTCCAGACTGGCCGAGGCAGCATTGGTATCGTCTGCTTTGCAGTCTGTCCCAGTTTCCTCCTTGGTGTCTTCCTCTAAAACCAGATCTTTTGGATGTCCTTCAAGGATGCATCTGCAGTCATCACATATGGGTTGTCCTCCCTCAGGCAGCCCTTCGGTCGGCCGGATTCCAAAGTCTGGGTCTGGCCTCGGCTGATGTCGCACTTTCCCCGACGTCAGAGCGTCTGGGGTATAAAAGCATCAGTCGACGCCATTTTCCTCAGTCTTTCTTGCCGTGTGGTGCCCGAAGCAGAAGCCGTTCGCAAGTGCCGGTCGGCCGGCTCCTGTGATTCAGCTACCGAAGACTTCGAAAAAGCTAAGTATCCCGTTGGGGACTCTTTCTTGCCTCAGCCAATGTCAGATAAAGTTAATAATTGTTTAACTTGTGGGAAACAAATACCTCATAAGGATTTCCACTCTTACTGCCTAGGCCCAGACCACGTCTCGGCCTGTTCAGCCTGTGCTTCCTTCAACCGACGAACTCTTAGACGTCGGTCGGAGTTTGCAGAGGAATTCTTTGGGGCTAGTTTTGCTTACAAGATGCCGTCGGAGACTTCAGTTAAAAAACGGAAGGACAAGGACCGACACGCGGGCCGCGGTTTCGGCTGAAACCACGGTCAGGCCTACCGCGAGTGTCTCGGTCTCGGCTGAAACAGAGTCCTTGGTACTTCCGATTACCGAAACCGCACAACTGACTACCTCTGCCCCGGAGGCCCCGGCCGAGTCGGTTATTGAATTACCTTCTGAAACTGGGGTCCAGGAACCTTCCGACACCATTCCTTTAGACAAGTCTACTCCTGCACGTGGTGCAGCCCAGACCTCCTGCATCCATGTCCATTAAGGCTTTCTCTAGGGCTAAAGCTGCTAAACTTACTAAAGCTTTGCCTCCCAAGGTTACCTCTCAGAGATCTTCTACTGGCTCACAGATTCTTAGCTTAGCAGAGGATCTTATCTCCTTAATTAGAGGTTCTCAACCTCATCTGGACAGGGGCTCTCAACCACCTCCAGACAAAAAGCCCAGGGTTGAGCCCTCTGACCCCCACTCCTCAGATGAGTCCACTGATGGCTCTGCTCTGTCAGACCACCAGGAGGAGGCTTATTCGGCCTACGAGGATTCTGATGCTGAAGAATCTATTCCCTCTGTCTCCCCTCCTGAAGAGTTTTCCTTTGGAGAGACATTACACTCTATGAGAGAACATTTTCAATGGCAGGGTCAGGAATTCTCTGATTCTAGAAAGAGATTAAGGACCTTTTTACATTTACCTCTGCATAGGCCTTTAGCTATACCTCCTGTTTTGAATGTTATTGATGATGTGTACTCTGATGCTAGTACAGCCCCTGACTCTCTCCCTCCAGCTCCTGCCAAACCTGATAGGTACTACAGGGTCCCGGACTCGCATCTACACCTGTACAAGGCCCACTCTGCTGATCCAGAAACTATTTCCCAGGGCCCAAAAGGGGTTGCAGCTGCCACTGCTAGGAATCCTCTACCCTCTGAAAGGGAGTCCAGAGCTTTAGAGAGATGGGGTAAGAAAGTGTATACTTCTGCAACTCTTTCCATGAGGGCATTAAATTGTCAATTTCATATGATACAGTACCGAGAGTATTTGTTAGATGAATTGCATAAGAAACTGTCTTCTTCTGAACCCCTTGATCGCAAATCCCTTCAGGATCTGGTACATAACTCCCAGCAGGTTAGTAACCATTTCTTGCAGTGTGGATGTCCTTCATGGATGCATCTGCAGTCATAACAGCTGGGTTGTCCTGTCGTCAGGCAGCCCTTCAGTCGGCCGGATTCCAAAGTCCGGGTCCGGCTTCGGCTGATGTCGCACTTCACCCGACGTCATCTCTGTTGGTCTTCGGGTATAAAGGCATCAGCCGACGCCATTTTCCTCAGTCTTTCTTGCCGCGTGGCGCCCGAAGCAGAAGCTGTTCGCAAGTGCCGGTCGGTCGGATCCAGAGATTACTTCTACCGAATACTACTTCGAAGACTTCTAAAGCTAAGTACCCGTTGGGGACTCTTTCTTGCCTCAGCCGATGTCAGAAAAAGTTAATAATTGTTTAACCTGTGGGAAACAAATACCTCATAAAGATTTCCACTCTTACTGTCTGCCTTGTTTAGGCCCAGCCCACGACGTAGCAGCCTGTTCGGCCTGTGCTTCTTTCAACCGACGAACGCTTAGGCGTCGGTCGGAGTTTGCAGAACAGTTTTTCGGTTCTGATTTTGCGTACATTATGTCGTCGGATCCTCCGACTACACATTCTGCCAAAAAACGCAAAGATAAAGACCGACACTCGCGGTCCACGGTTTCGGCCGAAACCATGCTTAAACAAACCGCGAGTGTCTCTGTTTCGGCCGAAACCGAGAAAACTGATCAAAGTACAGCTGAATCTATCTCTACAGCTGAGGCCCCTGCTACAACTCTTGAACCGACCTCAGAAGTTTTATCCACTACGGCGGCTGCCAATGACTTATCAGACACCATTCCCTTGGATGTCTCTACCCCAGCACGTGGTGCTGCTAGGCCTCCAGCAGCCATGTCCATTAAGGCCTTCGCCAGGGCTAAAGCAGCCAAGACTTCTAAAACAGTGCCTGTTAAACCCCCCTCAACCAGGCCCTCTTCTAGTTCTCAAATGCTTACTTTGGCAGAAGATTTAATTTCATTAATTAGAGGATCTCAATCTCACCCAGACAGGGCCTCTCAGCCCCCAGAGAAGAGACCTAGGGCAGAGCCCCCTGAGCCAGTGTCCTCTGATGATTCGGCTGATGAATCAGACATAAATGACCAGCCAGAGGCCCCTTTCTCCAATTTTGAAGATTCTGATGCTGAAGAATCTATTCCAGCTGCTTCTCCTCCAGAAGAATTCTCCTTTGGGGAAACCTTACATGCCATGCGAGAGCAATTCCAATGGCAGCAACAAGATTTTTCAGATTCCAGAAAAAGACTTAGAACCTTTCTACACCTTCCACAGCACAGGCCCTTAGCTATACCTCCTGTTCTCTCTGTGGTAGATGATGCTTTCAATGATGTCTGCTCTGCTCCAGATTCATTGCCCCCAGCCCCTGCCAAACCAGACAGATTTTACAGGGTGCCAGATACTCATCACCACCTTTACAAGGCCCCTCTTGCAGACCCCGAATCTATATCCCAGGGTCCCAAGGCAGTAGCCGCGACCATAGCTAAAAACCCTATTCCTTCTGAAAGGGAAGCAAGGTCATTAGACAGATGGGGTAAAAAGGTTTACACTTCAGCTACTCTCTCAGCTAGAGCTTTAAACTGTCAATTTCACATGATACAATACCAAGAGTTTATGCTTGATCAGTTAACTAAAAAGCTAACCACTGATGAATCTCTTGACAAGAAATATGTATTAGAAATGGTAAATAACATACAACAGGTTAGTAACCATTCCTTAAAATGTTAAAGTATAATCAGATCCTGCAGATAGACTAGTGGTGGACCGTAGCTGGGATAGCTACTGAAAGTTCAAAAAAATGACACTGGTATATGTAACTTGAATTGTGTCACTGAAAAAAACAGAACGGGAAAAAAAAAAAAAAAAAAAAAAAAAAATGAAAAACACTCCTTTTGAATCCACGGAAACCTCACTGCTTCGCCGAATTGGCAAGATGTTGAACTAAAGTGTAACAAAGGACTGTTACACACTGATGTTTGGCAGTTCAAAAGTTAAGTAGGACTAAATCTGTTTATATCCCAGGCATATACATTCCTATAACTCTTCCAAATGATGCAAAGTAACTTGAATACAACTCACAACAGTCTGTGTGTTGAGACCACAATAACCAAAAAAAGTACCTTTGAATGTTTGTAAAAGCTGATGAAATGTTGTAGAACAAAGGCCTGGTTGCTCAGGAAGTCCTGTATAAACAAACTCAGAAGTTCCAAACTCATAGGAAGCAAAAAAGGCGCTGTTGACTGAAAATAAATCCTTTATTACAACGATAGCATTCCATAAGCACTAGTTGAGCGCTTTCATCTGCACCATCGCAGACTTCATCAGAACTGTTCAGCTGTTATGACTGCAGATGCTATCCAGTTCGGACATCTACATTTATGGTAGGTACAAAACTGTACTTTATGATGCATTGGAAGCTTCATGTAGGTCAGCTATGACAGGTGCAGTCATACGTAGGCATGCCTGGCTGAAGGAACAATCTCTGCCAGACCATGTTAAAGCTAAGCTTTTGGATGCTCCTACGGAAAAGCAAAAATTATTTTGTTTCACGGCTCAAGAGGTCTTAAAGAAATTTGAAGAAAAGGCAAAATCTGTGCAAACAGTCAAAGACTTTCTGCAAGTCCAACCACCGAGATTCAGCAGAAATTGGCCTACTAAGAATTGGTCCTTTCCGGACTCAGACAGATCTCAGAGAGGCAGGAATAGGCGTGCCAGAGGTAGAGGGCAAGCTAGAGGCTCCTACAGAGGCCATCAATGGCAGCCTCCCAACCAGAGAGGTAGTGCAGGAACTACAACTACTACACCAGGACAGACTCAATTACTTTGTTTCGACTCCGCCGACCAGGGCTCAATTAGAAGCACCATTGGGCGGAAAGCTTTCTTTATTTTCAAAAAATTGGCACAGCATTACAAGGGACACATGGACACTGCAAATAATAGACAAAGGATACAGATTCCATTTCCACACATTGCCAAGAAGAAAAGGCATGCCAGACCTGCCACCAAATCAGAGGGCAAAGGCTTTAAAACAAATTTCCAACTTAATACAAATGAAAGCTATAGAAAAGGTACCTCTTTCAGAACAAGGCCAAGGATTTTACTCCAGATTATTCCTTGTTCCAAGAAAAGAAAATCAATGGAGGCCTATTCTTGACTTGTCCGCACTGAATACTTACCTCCATTGTGCCAAAATTCAAAATGCTGACTCTACAGCAACTCCTTCCCATGCTGGGCAAGGGGTCTTGGTTGGCGACTCTAGACCTCAAGGAGGCATACCTGCATGTCCCTATCAGACAAAGTTGCAGAAGACACCTCAGATTTCTTGCAGGGTCAGAGCATTATCAATTCTCAGCATTGCCCTTTGGCTTATCTACTGTGCCCAGAGTATTCACGAAATGCCTGGCATCAGTAATTGCACACTGCAGACTTCAGGGGATTCAAATTTACCCATATCTGGACGACTGCCTTATACAAGTGGACAACAAGCAAACTTTGTTAAAGGACTTGGATTATGCCATCCACCTACTGCAGGCCTTTGGATATACAGTCAACATCCACAAATCAAGACATGTTCCATCCCAAAGAATAACTTTTTTTGGGTGTGGATCTAGACACAACCACCCAAATGGCCTTTCTCACAGAAGAAAAACGAAAACTACCGGATTACTTCAAGAATCTGACCAGACAAACTCAGCTGACTGCAAGGAAAATCCTGCAGGCCCTGGGTTACATGGCATCTTGCATTCTTCTGATCCCACAAGCAAGGCTGCATATGAGAAAATTACAATGGTACCTAAGGAGTTTATGGACTCAGCACAGTCACAGCTTAGAAACCGTGATCTCACTCATTCCATGCCTCCAAAAGGAATTTCTGTGGTGGGCTCAAGCCTGCCAGTCGAACAGCGGGTTGCCCTTCAGCAAGCCAAGAGCCAACCAAACCATCACTGCGGACGCTTCAGACCAAGGTTGGGGAGCACACATGGAGGGCAGATGTATCCAAGGGCTATGGTTACAAAGAGAGCTGCGCATGCACATAAACCAAAAGGAAATGCTGGCAGTGATACAAGCAATCGAGGCCTTCAAACTTTTTCTTCATCAAGGCCACCTACTCATAAGGACAGACAACACCACAGTTATGTGGTACATAAACAAGCAAGGAGGCACCCATTCCTACCCTCTTTGCAGACTGGCAATGAATCTATGGGAACTTTCCTTGAAACTCAATATACAGCTGCAGTCCCAGTTCATGCCAGGGAAAGACAATATACTGGCAGACAGCTTAAGCAGAAATACCATGGATGCACACGAATGGATGCTGCACCCAGACATCATCTTACTCATAACACAATCATGGGGAAGGCCGGAAATAGATCTGTTCGCCTCCCCCCACAATCATCAACTGAAGAAATTCTGCTCAAGGACATACCACCCACAAGCATGGAAAGTGGACGCTCTCTCTTTCAGCTGGAAAGCTCTAACAGTGTATGCTTTTCCACCTCTCCCATTAATGACCAAGGTCTTACTGAAGATCAGGACAGAGCAGCCCAGAGTGATTCTGATAGCTCCAAACTGGCCAAGACAGCACTGGTACCCACTGTTAAAGAGCATGTCACAGACAAAACCGTGGCCTCTCCCCCTATGGCCACTTCTACTGACGCAGCACAATATCAAGACTCTGCATTCCAACCTGAAAACCTTGCAGCTAACTACCTGGAAAATACCATGACTCCTCCTCAGGATAAGCTATCCCAGAGAGTGAAGGATATTATTATGGAAGCTCGACGGCCTTCCACAAGGAAGGCATATTCAGCAAAATGGAAAAGATTTCACACTTGGAACACAACAAAGGGCCTAGATGTGACAGTGATGAACATGGCGCATATACTAGAATATTTGGCAGAATTGTTCCACAACTGCCTGTCTTACTCTTCCATTAAGATACATGCCTCAGAAATTTCAGCAGAATACAATGTTAATCCACCTGTCTTCTCTCATCCTCTCCTGAGACAGTTTCTAAGAGGAATCAAAAATCTCAATCCTCCAAGAAAACCACCTCTACCTACTTGGGACCTTAACTTCGTGTTGGAAAAACTAACACTTCCTCCCTTTGAACCAGCAGCATCTGCAGATCTACAGTCTCTGTCTTGGGAAAACTGCCTTCCTTCTGGCCATAACCTCAGCAAGAAGAGTATCTGAGTTACAAGCTCTAATGGCAGTACAGCCATTTCTTATCTTTCATCAGGACAGAGTTTCATTGAGAACCAATCCTACATTTATGCCAAAGGTGGTATCCAGGGTATCTTTGAACCAAGCTATTCACTTGCCTACATTCTTTCCAAACCACAAAATAAAGGGGAGAAACTTCTGCACACCCTGGACATACACAGACAGTTGCGCTACTACTTGGACAGAACTAAAAGTTACAGAAAGACTGACCATCTGTTTGTAGCATATGCTGCTGGGGCACAAGGAAAAGCAATTTCCAAACAGACAATTTCAAAATGGATAGGAAATTGCATTCGTTTTTGTTACTCCTTTCATGGAAAAACTGTGCCAGCTGACATTAGACCTCATTCCACGAGAGCCACAGCCACCACCACAGCCTTCCTAAGAGGGGTGGCTACCAAGGACATTTTAGAAGCTGCTACATGGAGCTCCGTGCATACATTTGCCAAGCATTACAATTTACCTTTATACTCCAGATCCAGAGCAGGCTTTGCTACGGCAGTCCTGCAGGGTATCTTAGCTACACCATCCTTTACTTAGTACCTCCACCCCCAGATTGGCTATGGTATTCTACCCATATGTGATGACTGCAGATGCATCCTTGAAGGACATAGTACAGTTTTGTACCTACCATAAATGTAGATGTCCGATAGGTATGCATCTGCAGTCAGGTTTACCCTCCTCCTTCCCCTCTGTGGTATACTTCTTGGGTACTTACCCCTCTTATACCTAGCTGGGGGGATCTATTATGGTGTATTTGTTTTTATAGTACTGTGCATGTTTGGATTTGTTTTTGCAATGCATATCTCCAAATTTTAGCCTTCCTTAGAGGGCACCTGGCATCTGGGGCAAGACAAACTGAGGAAAATGGTGTCGGCTGATGCTTTTATACCCCAGACGCTGACATTGGGGAAAGTGAGACAGCCGAGGCCAGACCCAGACTTTGGAATCCGGCCGACCGAAGGGCTGCCTGAGGCAGGACAACCCATATGTGATGACTGCAGATGCATACCTATCGGACATCTACATTTATGGTAGGTACAAAACTGTACTTTCAGGAAAGGGGAAAAATTCTGCATCCTTATCTTCAGACTCTCCATTTGGCAGCATGGCTCATTGTATGAATCAATCTTCTTCCCTTTCTCAGCATGTGGTTGGCATACTTCATGAGACCAGGAGGCCTGGCACTAGGAAGTCCTACTCTGGCAAATGAGAAAGATTCTCTCACTGGATGCAGGCTAAATAGGAATCTTCTTCTCTGCCTACTCTTCCTCTGATCCTGGAATACTTGGCTGAATTGCTTCAAGGTGGACTTTTTCCTCTATCAAGATCCATGATGTCCTTCAAGAATGCAACTGCAGTCATAACATGTGGGTTGTCCTGCCTCAGGCAGCCCTCGGTCGGCCGGATTCCAAAGTCTGGGTCCGACGTCGGCTGATGTTGCATTTCTCTCTGACGTCAGAGCGGCTGGAGTACATAAGCATCAGCCGACGCCATTTTCTCCAGTCTTTCTTGCCGCGGTGCCCGAAGCAGAAGCAGTTCGCAAGTGCCGGTCGGTCAGCTCCTGTATTCTACGATACTGAAGTCATCGAAAAAGCTAAGTACCCCGTTGGGGACCTTTTCTTGCCTCAGCCGATGTCAGAATTTACTGAAAAAGTTTACAATTGTCTTTTTTGTGGTAAACAAATACCTCATAAGGATTTCCACTCTTACTGCCTCCCTTGCCTGGGCCCGGACCACGACGTCTCGGCCTGTGTAGCCTGTGCTCGCTTCAACAAGCGCACTCAGGCGCCGGGCGGAGTTTGCTGAAGATTTTTTCGGCGATAAATTTGCCTACACCATGCCGTCGGATCTTCCGACATCGCAAACACCCAAAAAGCGAAAAGACCGGGACCGACATCCTCGGCCCGCGTCTATCACTGACTCCACGCCAAAACCTAGCGCGAGTGCTCCGGTTCCCTCTGAGACTGTCTCTCCACCGCTCCGAACCGAAGACACCGCATTACCGACGACTCCGATTCCAGACATTACTCTGCCAGTTATAGACTTTCCTCCGGATACCGAAACCGAGGAAATGCCCGAGACCATTGCTGTAGACAAGGTCACTCCTGCACGTGGAGCTGCCAGGCCTCCTATGGCCATGTCTATTAAGGCCTACACTAGGGCTAAGGCAGCCAGCAAAACAAAGCATATTACTTCTAAATCCTTACCTCAGCGACTCCGGAGACACAAATTATGTCTATGGCTGCTGATTTAATTTCCATGATTAGAGGTTCACAGGCCCATCCTGAGAGAGCATCCCAGCCTCCTCCTGATAAAAGGCCCCGGGTTGAACCCTCTGACCCTACTCCTTCAGATGAAGACTCTGAGGGCTCTGTCCACTCTGATAGCCAGGAAGAGCTCTTCCAGACTTATGAGGACTCGGACGCAGAAGATTCCATCCCTTCGGCCTCCCCTCCTGAAGATATTTCTTTTTGGGAAGTTCTGCACACCATGAGGGAACATTTCAAGTGGCAGGGTCAGGAATATTCTGATTCTAGGAAACGCCTTAGGACTTTCCTTAAGAAGCCTCAGCACAGGCCCTTAGCTATTCCTCCTGTACTTGATGTTCTGGATGATTTGTATTCTGACTCTAGTGCTACCCCTGATTCTCTTCCTCCTGCTCCAGCCAATCCAGACAGGTATTACAGGGTCCCAGAAACTCATTCCCATTTATTCAGGGCCCATTCTGCTGATTTGGAAACTATTTCACAGGGGCCTAAAGGAGTTTCAGCCTCCTCCTCAAAAAATCCTTTGCCCTCCAACAGGGAAGCAAGGTCATTAGAGAGATGGGGCAAAAAGGTTTACACATCCACTACCTTATCTATGAGAGCTTTAAATTGCCTTTTCATATGTTACAATATCAGGATTATCTCTTAGAAGATTTACAAAAAACATTAGCTTCTCCTGATCCTTTAGACAGGAAGACTTTGCAGGAAGCTGTACATAACACTCAGCAAGTAAGCAATCGCTTCCTGCAGTGTGGATATGATGCACTGGAAGCTTCATGTAGGGCAGCTATGACAGGGGCAGTGATTCGTAGACATGCTTGGTTAAAAGATCAACCTCTACCAGATCATGTAAAAGCAAAACTTCTGGATGCACCTTTGGAAAAGACCAAGCTTTTTGGTGCAAATGCTAAGGATGTGTTAAAGACCATCGAAGAAAAAGCAAAATCAGTTCAGACTGTGAAAGATTTTCTCCAGGTTCAACCCCCCAGATTCAGTAGGAATTGGCCTTCAAAAAACTGGTCCTTTCCTAATCCGGAAAAGTTTCAAAGGGGTAAGAACAGACGTGGCCGAGGAAGAGGCCAATACAGAGGCCCTTACAGGGGACGACAATGGCAGCCAGGAAACCAAAGAAGTGACGCAGGGGTTTCACCTGCCCAACAACCACAAGTTCAATGACTTTTCTCTACTACCGCCTACCAGGGAACAACTAGAAGCTCCCGTGGGCAGGAAATTATCTCTGTTTGCAGAAAACTGGCACAGACTGACAAAAGGACAAATGGATTTTGGACATTATAGACCAAGGGTACAGGTTTCATTTTCATACCTTACCAAGAAAACAAGGCATGCCAAACCTACCACAAAATCAAAGGGCAGAGGCTATCAAGCAAATCACTCTGCTGACTCGAATGAAAGCAATAGAAAGAGTTCCACAACAAGAACAAGAACAGGGGTTTTACTCAAGACTGTTCCTTGTTCCAAGAAAAGAATCTCAATGGAGACCAATACTGGACTTGTCCGCATTAAACACCTTTCTCATAGTACCAAAGTTCAAAATGCTGACTCTACAGCAACTCCTTCCCATGCTGGGCAAGGAGTCGTGGCTGATTACTCTGGACCTCAAGGAGGCATACCTGCATGTCCCTATCAGACACAGCTGCAGAAGATACCTCAGATTTCTTGCAGGGCCAGAGCATTATCAATTCTCAGCATTGCCATTTGGCTTATCTACTGCCCAGAGTATTTACAAAATGCCTGGCTTCAGTAATTGCTCATTGCAGGCTCCAGGGTATACAAATTTACCCGTACCTGGACGACTGCCTCATACAAGCGGACGACAAATTGATGTTGACAAAAAACCTGGATTATGTGATACGATTACTTCAAGCTCTGGGATACACAGTCAACTTCCAAAAGTCAAGACTGCAGCCATCCCAGCAAATAATCTTAGGAGCCAAACTGGACACAGCCTCTCAGATGGCTTACCTGACAGAAGACAAGCAAGAGAAGTTAACTCATTACTTCGAAGGTTTAGCAAAACTCACCCAGATGACTGCAAGGAGATTCCTACAGGCCCTGGGTTACATGGCATTCTGCATTCTACTGGTTCCATTAGCAAAACTACACATGAGAAAGCTTCAATGGTACCTAAAAAGCATTTGGTCTCAACACAGCAACAACTTGGAGACAATCATACCACTCATTCCATGCCTACAAGAGGAATTCCTATGGTGGGCCTCGGTGAGCCAGGAAAACACAGGTATGTCATTCAAAAAACCACAGATAACACAGACCATGACTACAGACGCCTCAGACCTCGGATGGGAGGCGCACATGGAAGGCAGGTGTATACAAGGACAATGGTCTCCAAAGGAAACACATCTGCATATAAACCAAAAGGAAATGCTGGCAGTAATGCATGCCATCGAGGCTTTTCAACACCATCTCCAGCAAGGCCACTTAATGATACGGACAGACAACACTGTGGTGTGGTACATAAACAAGCAGGGGGGCACCCACTCTTACCTCCTTTGCAGACTGACAATGCAGCTTTAGGAGAAATCACTGAGCCTAAACATCCAGTTACAATCCCAGTTTGTTCCAGGAAAAGACAATGTGTTGGCGGACAGCCTAAGCAGGAATTTCACAGATCCACACGAGTGGAGGTTACATCCGAAGGCCTTCAGACAACTCACTTCGACATGGGGCAAGCCAGAAGTGGACCTATTTGCCTCTCACCTCAATCATCTTCTACCAAAATTTTGCACAAGGACATACCATCCAAAAGTTTGGAAAATAGATGCCCTCTCATTCAACTGGAACTCCCTAGCAATCTATGCATTCCCACCTCTGCCACTGATGATCTCAGTATTACTAAAGATCAAAGCAGAGAAGCCCAAGGGAATCATAATAGCTCCGGATTGGCCAAGACAACACTGGTACCCACTACTACGGAGCATATGTCACACCAGGAGGTGGGCCCTCCCTCAGTGGCCTCTACTTTTGACTCGACACAATTTCGAAACACTGCATCCAAACCTTCAGACACTGCAGCTAACAGCTTGGGAGATCCCATAAATAACTTCAGCTTATCTCTCTAAGGAAGTTCAGCAGATACTAACAGAGGCTCGAAGACCATCCACCAGAAAGGTTTACTTAGCAAAGTGGAAAAGATACAGCAATTGGAATACCAGCAAGGGACATGATGCTTCATTGCTGAACATCCCACTTATCTTGGAATATTTGGCAGATATGTTAAAGAACGGCCTCTCGTATTCTTCCATAAAGATACATGCATCTGCTATTTCAGCTAGATACAACACTGATCCTCCCGTTTTCTCTCACCCCTTACTAAGACAATTCCTCAGGGGAATCAAGAACATTAAGCCACCAAGAAAGGCCCCAGTGCCAGCCTGGGACCTCAATTTTGTCTTAGAAAAACTGACTCTACCTCCTTTTGAGCCAGCAGCTTCAGTTGACTTGCAATTTCTCTCATGTAAGACAGCTTTCCTGTTGGCAATTACCTCAGCAAGAAGGGTTTCGGAGCTACAGGCCCTAATGGCAATACCACCCTTTATTATTTTCCACAGAGACAGGGTTTCATTAAAGACCAACCTTACTTTTATGCCAAAGGTGGTATCTAGGGTTTCTCTAAATCAAGCCATTCATCTGCCTGCTTTCTTCCCCAATCCTGAGAATAAGGGGGAAAGACTTTTGCATACCTTGGACATTCACAGACAACTTCGATACTACCTGGACAGAACCAAGGCCATTAGGAAGTCTGAACAACTTTTTGTAGCTTACGCCCCTGCAGTCCAAGGAAAAGCAATTTCAAAACAGACTATTTCTAAATGGATTGGACATTGCATCAGATTCTGTTATTCCTTTCATGGAAAGACTGTTCCAGCCAATGTCAGACCACATTCCACCAGAGCTACAGCCACCTCTACAGCATTTTTAAGAGGGGTGCCTACCAAGGACATTCTAGAAGCTGCTACATGGAGCTCCGTGCATACATTCTCCAAACACTACAATCTCCCTCTATATTCCAGATCCAGAGCAGGCTTTGCTTCGGCAGTTCTGCAGGGTTTGATTGCCACACCATCTCTTTCCTAGTGCATACCTCCTCCCCCAGCTAAGCTATGATATTCTACCCACATGTTATGACTGCAGTTGCATTCTTGAAAGACATAGTACAGTTTTGTACCTATCATAAATGTAGATGTCCGATAGACATGCAACTGCAGTCGGATTTTCCCTCCCTCCATACCCCTCTATGCCTAGGGTCCACTCCTATCCCTGATACTCTTAGCTGGGGATAATCTGTTATGGTGTATTTGTTTTATTGCTCATTTATTTGTTTGGAATCCTGTTTTTGTCTTCCAATTTGATTACAGCCTTCCTTGGAGGGCACCTGGCATCTGGGGCAAGAAACACTGAAGAAAATGGCGTCGGCTGATGCTTATGTACTCCAGCCGCTCTGACGTCGGAGAGAAATGCGACATCAGCCGACGTCGGACCCAGACTTTGGAATCCGGCCGACCGAGGGCTGCCTGAGGCGCAGGACAACCCACATGTTATGACTGCAGTTGCATGTCTATCGGACATCTACATTTATGGTAGGTACAAAACTGTACTTTTCCTCTGTTTCTGCTTACTGTTCTTTTGAGCAGCCCATTTTCTGTCATCCCTTGATGAAAATGTTTCTCAGAAGTGCTAGCAACTTGAAGCCACCAAGGAGGGCGCCTACTCCGGCCTGGGACCTTAACTTTGTGTTGGAGAAACTTGGGCTGCCTCCTTTTGAACCAGCTTTCACTGAAATTTAAAGCTTCTCTCTTGGAAAAATGTATTCCTTTTGGCTATATTTTCAGTAAGGAGAGTTTCAGAAATGCAGGTTTTGATGGCTGTAGAGCCTTTTCTCATCTTCCATGTAGATAGTGTCTCCCTGAGGACCAATCTCTTTTATGCCAAGGGTGGTTTCTAGCCTGACAGTCTGTACACCTTCCTACATGTTCTTCATGTTTCACTCTTGCAGTCATTACATTTGGCTTATCTGCTTGCAGGTAGCCCTCAGTCAGCCTGATTACCAAAGTCTTGGGTCCTGCATTGGTTGCTGATGTTCATCGTGTTACACTGCTGCAGTCATTACACTTGGGTTATCCTGCCGTCAGGCGGTTCCCCAGTCAGCCTGACTTCCAAAGTCTTGGTCCGGCGTCGGTTGCTGTCGCCTCCTCCCTGGCGTCAGTGCGACAGGGGTATATAAGATGCAGACAACGCCATTTTCTTCAGTCTTTCTTGCCGCGCGGTGCCCGAAGCAAAAGCAGTTCGCAAGTGCCGGTCGGCCGACTCCTGAGATTTTCATTCCGAATCCAGAACCGAAGTCTTCTACAAAGCTAAGTACCTCGTTTGGGAAACTTTTTCTTGCCTCAGACCGATGTCAGTAAAAGTTAGTAACTGTATTTCTTGTGGGAAGCAAATACCTCATAAGGATTTCCATTCCTATTGCATCCCATGCCTAGGCCCAGACCACAATGTCACTGGTTGTCGGTTTTGTGCTAGGTTTAACAAGCGCACTATTAAACGTCTGTTTGATTTTGCCTGACATTATTTTGGCAGAAAATTCAATTACACCATGCTGTCGGATCTTCCGACGACCAGTATACATAAAAAGCGCAAAGACAAGGACAGGCATCCGAGGCCCAAAACTGATGACGAGGCCTCTTCTAGGCTGGTCGCCAGTTCTCCGGTTTTCAGCTAGGCACCTTTGCAGCCCCTGACGACCGCTTCTACAGAACCACAGGCCGTATCCGACTCCCACGTGGAGCTGGCTGGGCTTTCGGACGTACAAGTTTTTCAACCTACCGAAACCAACCCTTCAGAGGGAACTGAAGTAGCTGAGCAAATCCACAGCTTCAGAGGGTGTTTTCAGACATACCCAGTTAACCATTAAACCCTCTGCTAAGTCTAAGCTCCCCCCCCCCCTTAAAAACAAAGAAACAGGGGTTGGGAGGGTGGCCTAATGGTTAAGTTGTTTGCCTTACAAACACAAGATACAGGGTTTGAATCTCACAGGGGATAACTGGCTAGGCTTAAAATGGCTCGCAAGAGCAGTTAGCCTAGTACTAACCTATGAACCTATGAACCTATGAACAAATACAGCATTCTCCAGGACAGGCCTCCATGCCTAAGAAACGCTCAAAATGGCCGAAGACCTAATCACCCTGATCAGGGTGTCTCATCCCCCACCTGATAAAAGGCCCAGACAGGATGCAGACTATGAATCATCCGACCAGGTGTCCATTTCTTCAGATTCATCCTCAGACCTAGGATATTCTTTACCCCCTTTTGAGGATTCTGATGCTAAGGAATCAGTTCCATCAGCCTTTCCGCCTGAGGACTACTCCTTTGGGGAAACCTTGCATACCATGAGGGAGCATTTCCATTGGGAAAGAAAGGATTACTCAGAATCCAAGAAAAGGCTCAGAGACTTCCTTTTATTACCTCAACACAGACACCTTGCTTTTCCGCCAGTTTTAGATATTGTGGATGATGTGTACACTGAATCCAGACTCCTTACCTCCAACCCCAGTTAAACCTGATAGATATTAGAGCCCCTGACTCTCACAAATTTCTGTATAAAAGCCCTGCTGCTGACCCTGAAATTACTTCTCAGAGGCCTAAAGGGATTAAGGCCTCATCAGCAAAAAGCCCAGTTCCCTCTGATAGAGATTCCAGAGCATTAGACAGATGGGGAAAGAAAGTATATACATCTGCAACTTTAGCAATGAGAGCCTTAAATTGCCAGTTTCACATGCTAAAATATCAGCAATTTTTGATGTCTCATTTGAAACAAAAAATGCTTCCAGATTCAGATCCTCCTAATTTTAAAGAAATGCAGGATTTATTCCATGCAGCTGAACAAGTGGGAAAGCATACTTTGCAATGTGGTTTTGATTCTTTAGAGGCCTCCTGTAGAGCAGCAGTTAAGGCTCTGTCATTAGAAGACATGCTTGGTTAAAAGAACAAACGTTACCAGATCATGTTAAAGCAAAATTATTGGATGCTCCTTTGCAGCGTGATGTGTTTGGAGTTAAGGCAGAAGAGGTATTAAAGAAGATGGAGGATAAGGCAAAATCTATGCAAACGGTGAAGGATTTCTTACAGGTTCAGCCTCCTCGATTTAGCAGAAATTGGCCATCAAAGAATTGGTCCTTTCCAGTTAGACCTCAAAGAGGCAGATACAGATGTCCAAGAGGTAGAGGTCAACCACAAGGTCCTTACAGGCCTCGACAATGGGGTGCACCAGGCCAGAAAGAAGTTGAAGACAGGCACCAACCATATAAAAAGCAGTCTCAATGACTTACCACTACAGCTGCCAAACAGCACTCTCCTGGCAGCCCCCTTAGGAGGAAAACTGGCACTTTTCTATCACAATTGGCATTGGATCACCAAACACAAATGTGTTCTCAACATTGTATCTCAAGGTTACAGGTTCCACTTTCTCACACTGCCAAGGTTAAAAGGAATGTCAAATCTGCCACCAAATCAATGGGCAGAGGCTCAAAAACAAATTACAGCACTCATGGACATGAGAGCTATTCAAAAGGTGCCAGCACAGGAGCAAGGACAAGGATTTTACTCTGCTCTTTCTGGTTCCCAGAAAAGGACAAAGCCAGAAGGCCCATTCTGGATCTTTCTTCTCTAAACACTTACCTAGATGTTCCGAAATTCAAAATGTTGACACTACAGCAGCCTCTTCCCATACTGGGCAAGAAAGCTTGGCTCATGACTTTGGACCTCAAGGAGGCATACCTGCATGTCCCTATCAGACAAAACTGCAGAAGATACCTCAGATTCATAGCTGGTTCAATGCACTATCAATTCTCTGCACTGCCCTTTGGCTTATCTGCTGCGCCCAGGGTCTTCAAAAAGTGCCTGGCACCAGTAATTGCATTTTGCGGACAGAAAGGAATTCAAATTTATCCGTACCTGGACAACTGCCTGATTCAAGCAGAGAGCAAGGACATTCTTCTAAAGCATCTGGCGTTCGTAAAAAAGTTAAGCTGACTGGGGTACACAGTAAATGAAAAGAAATCAAAACTAGTGCCCTCACAAGAGATAATATTCCTGTGTGCCAGCTTGAACACAACGGCCCAGATGGCTTATCTCATGCCAGACAAGCAAGGACAACTGACTCAATACTTTCAATTGATGGCAACAAAGACCCAACTCCCTGCAAGAAAAATTCTGCAGGCCTTTGGTTACATGGCATCCTGCATACTACTAATTCCATATGCCAGACTGCATATGAGGAAACTACAATGGTACCTAAGGAGTGTATGGTCTCAACGCTGTCAAAGTTTGGAAACAGTTATACCACTAATTCCTTGCCTTTAACAGGAGTTTCGATGGTGGGCTCAAGCTTGTCACCTCAACAAGGGACAGCCTTTTACTCAACCCACAGCTAGGCAAACACTGACAACAGATGCATCGGATTACTCCTGGGGGAGCACACATGGCAGGAAAATGTATTCAGGGCGAGTGGCCCGCAGAGCAAAGACATCTTCACATCAATCAAAAAGAGATGCTAGTTGTACAAAATGCCCTTATAGCTTTCAAGGACCTGCTGCATCCAGGACAACTATTACTAAAGACAGACAACACCACAGTTATGTGGTACATAAGCAAGGGGGTGCACACTCCTACCCCCCACTGCAGACAAGCCATGACCTTGTGGAACACAGCTGTAGACTACCAAGTTCATCTTCAAGCACAATTCCTGCCAGGAGAGAAAAACACACTAGCAGGCGACTTAAGCAGAAACATTATGGATCCCCACGAATGGGCATTGAATCCACAAATATTCAGAATGATTACACAAAAATGGTGGAGCCCGGACATGGATCTTTTTGCATCCCCAATGAACTGCCAGCTACAGAAATTCTGCACAAGGAGTTACCATCCACAAGCATGGAAAGTGGATGCCCTCTCATTCAGCTGGAAAAACCTACAGGTATACGCTTTCCCACCTCTACCTCTCCTTCCAAAGGTACTCATAAAAGCCAGGCAAGAGCAGCCAAAGGTGATCCTGATTGCACCAGACTAGCCACGCCAGCACTGGTACCCAATCTTAAAGAACTTAGCACAAGAACCACCCTGGATTTTGCCTCAAATCCCACATTTGGGACTCAGCACAGCAGTCAGATACTTCACAGCCAGCTAAAGACCATAAACCTAGCTGCATGGAAAATTCCTTAGTCAAGCAAGCAATGCCTCTCTCCAAAGCTGTTATGGATGTCATTCTGGAGGCCAGAAGGCCTAGTACCAGGAAAGCCTATTCGAATAAATGGAAGAGATTCTGTGCCTGGAACCAGGCTCCCAGCCTTGACCCTTTTGTCCCAAACCTTCTTCAGATACTGCAATATTTAACTGAGATGCTGGACAAGGACCTCTCCTTTTCATCCATCAAGATCCACACCTCTGCCATTTCTCCTTATTACAACACGGATCCACCAATTTTCTCTAATCCTTTGCTCAAACAGTACCTCAGAAGGGCTAAAAACATAAGACCCGCCCCGTAGACCTCCTACTCCAACTTGGTACCTCAACTTTGTTTTGGAAAAATGAAGTTTACCTCCTTTTGAGCCAGCTAACAGCAGAATTAAAATATATCTCTTGGAAAACTGCTCTGCTACTGGCAATAACATCAGCATGAAGTGTTTCAGAATTACAGGCACTAATGGCAGTGGAACCTTTCCTCATTTTCCACCAGGACAGGGTGTCTTTAAGAACTAACCCTACGTTTATGCCTAAGGTGGTATCAAGTGTGGCTCTAAACCAAACTATTCACTTGCCAACTTTTTTATCCAAAACCACAGAATAAAGGGGGAGAGACTACTGCATTCTTTGGATATTCACAGGCAGTTATGCTTCTACTTGGACAGAAAACAGAGCTTTCAGAAAATCTGAGCAATTATTGGTAGCATATGCTGCAGGAGCACAGGGAAAAGCCATTTCAAAACAGACTATTTCAAAATGGATAGGACATTGTATACGTTTCTGCTGTACACACCATGGGAAACCTGTACTTGGCAGCATTAGATCTCATTCCACCAGGGCAACAGCCACTGCTTCCTGCTCCCAGAAAACCTGACATACTGCAGGGTCCCTGAGTCCCATTAGTTCCTTTTCAAAAATCCTATTGCAGATCCAGAGACTATTTCACAGTGGCCCAAGGGCATTCTACTACTTCTGCTAAAAATCCTACCCCTTCTGATGGAGACTCCAGGGAGCTGGATAGATGGGGTAAGAAGGTTTACACTTCTGCAGCCTTGGCCATTAGGGCTTTAAACTGCCAGATGATGTTAGTGTTTCACTGTTGCAGTCATTACATTTGGGTAATCCTGCTGGCAGGTTGCCCTCAGCTGGCCTGAATTCCAAAGTCTTGGGTCCTGTGTCGGCTGCTGTCACCCCTTCCCTGATGTCAGGTCGTCAGGGGTATGAAAGAAGCAGCCAACGCCATTTTCTTCCATCTTCCTTGCCTCGCAGTGCCCTAAGCAGAAGCAGTTGGCAAGTGCCGGTCGGCCGACTCCTGAGATTTTCGCGTTTGAGTTTCAGATCCGAAGTCTTCAATAAAGCTAAGTACCCCATTGGGGAAACTTTTTTCTTGCTCCAGACTGATGTCAGAAAAAGTTAATAATTGTATTTCTTGTGGAAAGCAAATACCTCATAAGGATTTTTATTCTTACTGTATTCCTTGCCTAGGCCCTGATCACAATGTTACTGGTTGTCAGTTTTGTGCTAGATTTAACCAATGCACTATTAAGCGTCTGTATGATTTTGCTTTAAACTTGTTTGGACGACTGTTTAATTATCCTGAAATGTCATCGGATAGCCATACTACCGGAGTTTACAAAAAACGCAAAGAAATGGATGGAGAAAAACAACAGAGGCCCAAAACCGATGAAGTTTCTCCTAAGCCAGTCGCTGGTTCTCAGTGAGGCGCTTTCACAGCCCCTGACTCCTGCTACCTTAGAGTCGCAGGCCGCTACTGACTCCCACGTGAAGTCGTCCTTGCCGCTGGATACTCAAGGTATTGGAGCCTCGGACGCTAATCCCTCAGATGGGTCCGGAGCCGCTGAGCAGGTACCGGCTTCTGAGGATGTATTCAGACCTAAACATCTTTACATTAAAACGATTTCAGCTTCAAAGGCAATGACTAAAGCACCTTCTAAAGCAAGGAAACAAACTCAAGAGCCACATGGACAGGCCTCTATGCCCAAAAAAACAGATGCTGAAAATGGCCGAAGACTTTACCTTGATCAGGGGTTCTCATCCCCCTCCTAAGAAGCCTAGGCAAGACACTGACTATGAATCTTCAGGTTTCTATTTCTTCTGGTCAGGAATATTCTCTTCCTCCCTATGAGGATTCTGATGCTGAAGAATCTATACCTTCAGCATCTCCTCCTGAAGACTATTCCTTTGGGGAAACCTTGCATACCATGAGGGAGCATTTCCACTGGGAGAGCCAAGATTTTTCAGACTCTAAAAAGAGGCTCAGGGATTTTCTTTTACTACCTCAGCACAGGCCTCTAGCCGTTCCACCTGTGTTAGACATTGTAGATGTGTTTTCGGAGTCTAGTCTGACCCTTGACTCCTTACCCCCAGCTCCTGTTAAGCCTGACCGGTATTACAGGGTTCTTGACTCTCACAAATTTATTTTTAAAAACCCTGCTGCTGACCCAGAAACTGTTACACAGGGTCAAAAGGGAGCTAAGGCTTCCACTGCAAAAAAACCCAACCCCCTCTGACAGATTCAAGGGCACTGGATAGATGGGGGGGGGGGGTTTACACTTTTGTAACTTTGGCTATAAGGGCCTTAAACTGTCAGTTTCATATGCTTAAGTATCAGCAACATGTCATGAGATTGCTTAAACAGAAAATGTTATTAAATTCTGAATGTGCAGAAAACAAGAAAATGCAGGATTTATTGTATGCAGCAAAACAAGTTGGAAAACGTACCTTGCAATGTGGTTTTGATTCTTTAGAGGCCACCTGCAGGGCCGCAGTTACGGGTTCTGTAATTAGGAGGCATGCTTGGTTAAAGGAACAAAATCTGCCTGATCATGTTGAAGTTAAATTACTAGGTGCACCTTTACAGCATGATACTTTTAGTGTTAAGGCAGAAGAGGTGTTAAAGAAAATAGAGGACAAAGCTAAATCAATGCAAACTGTCAAAGATTTTTTTTAAAGTACAGCCACCTAGGTTTAGTAGACACTGGCCTACAAAAAAATTAGTCCTTTCCTGTGTCAGACAGACCTCAAAGGGGCAGATCCAGATGCCCTAGGGGCCGATCCCAGGCTCAAGGTTCTTATAGGCCCAAGCAATGGGGTGCTTCTACCTCCAAAGCTAGAGAAGATGGACCACAAACATACAGAAAAGAGTTCCAATGACTTCCCCTTGCCTGCACCAAGCACTTACTTTTGACAGCACACTTAGGGGGATAATTAGCACTTTTTCCTCAAAATTGGCACATCATAACCCAGGACAAGTGGGTTCTAAACAGAGTCACAAGGCTTACAAGTTCCATTTCCATACTCTGCCAAAGGCAAACGGCTGGCCAGATCTGCCAAAAAATCAATGGGCAGAGGCACAAAAACAAGTCTCATCCCTCATGGATGCCATTCAACAAGTACCAGAGCAAGAGCAGGGACAATGATTTTACTCAAGACTGTTCTTGGTACTCATAAAGGACAAGGCCTGGAGGCTGATACTGGACCTATCTATTCTGAACACTTTCCTGGATATTCCAAAATTCAAAATGTTGACTTTGCAGCAGCTTCTGCCCATGCTGGGCAAGAATGCTTGGCTTGTGACTTTAGACCTAAAAGAGGCATACCTAAGATTCAAGGCTGGTTCAATGCATTACCAATTCTCTGCACTGCACTTTAGCTTATCTACTGTGCCCAGGGTCTTTACAAAGTGCCTGGCACCAGTAATTGCATTCTGCAGACAACGAGGAATACAAATATATCCTTACTTGGACGACTGTCTCATTCAAGCAGAGAACAAGGACATTCTTCTTCATCTGGCATTTGTGAAAAGACTTCTAACATGCCTAGGGTACACATTCAACAAAAAGAAATCAAAACTAGTACCCTCACAAGAGATAACATTCCTGGGTGCAAGCTTGAATACAACTGCCCAGATGGCTTATCTCACGCCAGACAAACAAAGGCAACTGACTACCTATTTCAAAATGTTGGCAACAAAGGCCCAGTTATCTGCAAGAAAAATTCTGCAGGTTTTGGGCTTCATGGCATCCTGCATCCTACTAATTCCATATGCAAGACTGCATATGAGGAAACTTCAATGGTACCTAAAAAGTGTTTGGACTCAACATTGCCACAGCCTGGAAACGGTCATTCCTCTAATTCCCTGCCTGCAGCAGGAGTATCGATGGTGGGCAAATGTTTGTCACCAGAACAAGGGACAGCCATTCACATTATCTCCAGCCAGGCAGACACTAACAATGGATGCATCAGACTATGCCTGGGGAGCCCACATGACAGGAAGATGCATTCAGGACACATGGTCTTCAAACCAAATGCATCTACATATAAATCAAAAAGAGAGATTAGCTGTTCAAAATGCCCTGACAGCCTTCAAGGACCTACTTCATCTGGGACAACTACTGATAAAGACAGACAACACCACAGTCATGTAGTATATAAACAAGCAGGGGGGCACACATTCTTACCCCCTTTGCAGACTAGCCATGACCTTGTGGGACACAGCTTTGACTTACCAAGTACATCTGCAGGCACAATTCCTGCCAGAAAAGGAAAATACTCTGGCAGACTAAGCAGAAACCTCATGGATCCCCACGAGTGGAAGCTGGATCCACAAATCTTCAGCCTGATAACAAGGAAATGGGGATGCCCGGACATAGATCTATTTGCCTCCCCTCTCAATTACCAACTACAAAGATTCTGCACAAAGACTTATCACAAGCAAGCATGGAAAGTGGATGCTCTATCTTTCAGCTGGAAAAACCTAACAGTATATGCTTTTCCTCCTCTGCTTCTCCTCCCCAAGGTACTCTAGGTCAGACGAGAAGCCAAAAATGATTCTGATTGCCCCAGACTGGCCCCGCCAGCACTGGTACCCAATCCTAAAGTGTTTGTCCCAATGCCTTGCTTGGACACTTCCTCAAATACCTCACTTATTGACTCAACAAGATACTGCACAGCCAACTCAGGACCCTAAACCTGGCAGCATGCCGAATAATGTAGCCATTCAAGGCACACTTCTTTCTAAAGCAGTTATGGAGGTTATTTTGGAGGCCAGGAGGCCTAGCACCAGAAAATCTTATGCAGAAAAATGGAAGAGATTCTGTGCTTGGAACCAGGCACAAGGTATTGACACGAAAGTTCCAAATATTCCTCAGATTTTGCAATACTTAACTGAAATTCTGGATAAAGGCCTATCCCTTTTCATCCATTAAAATCATGCCTCTGCCATTTCAGCTCACTACAATACAGAACCACCTATTTTTTCTCATCCATTACTAAGGCAGTACCTCAGAGGGGCCAAAAACATAAGACCCCCAAGGAGAGCACCAATACCTGCATGGGACCTCAACTATGTCTTGGAAAAACTTACACTGCCTCCCTTTGAGCCAGCCTCTGCAGCTATCAAATTCTTATCCTGTAAAACAGTTCTGCTCCTAGCAATAAACCTCCGCTAGACGAGTCTCAGAGTTGCAGGCACTCATGGCTGTGGAACCTTTCATCATTTTCCATCCCGACTGGGTTTCTCTGAGGACAAAAAACTACATTTATGCCTAAGGTAGTGACCAGTGTGGCCCTTAACCAAACAATTCACTTGCCTACCTTTTACTCGAACCCACAGAATAAGAGTGAGAGACTTCTGCATTCTTTGGACATTCACAGACCGCTACGCTTCTACTTGGACAGAACCAAAGCTTTCAGAAAGACAGAACAGCTTCTAGTAGCATATGCTGCAAGATCACAAGGAAAGCCTATCTCAAAGCAGACTATTTCCAAGTGGATAGGCCACTGCATTCGTTTCTGCTATTCACAACATGGCAAATCAGTACCTAAGGTCATTAGGCCACATTCCACTAGAGCAGCAGCCACTTCAGCAGTCTTCCTCAAAGGAGTATCAACCAAATACATCTTAGAGGCTGAAACTTGGAGTTCAGTGCATACTTTTACAAAGCACTACCACTTACCTCTCTATCCTAAATCCAGGGCAGGCTTTCCCATTGCAGTTCTGCAGGGCTTGATAGCCTCCCCTAATCCTATTTAGCTCCAGCCTCCCAACCATAGCTTTGGGATTCAACCCAATTGTAATGACTGCAACAGTGAAACACGATGAACATAGTACAGTTGTGTACCTACCATAAATGTAGATGTTAGAGTGTATTCACTGTTGCATTCCAGGTTACTCTCCCTCCATCCCCCTTTTCCTTGCTGGTACTTATCTGTACTTCTCTATTCTATATAACCTATGTGGTGTATTTGCTTGTAGATCAAGGAAAAGTTTGTTTTTTGGTTATGCATGCTTTTTGGCATTAGTGAGCCTACGATTTTAGGGGCACCTGACATCTGGGGCAAGAAAAACTGAAGAAAATGGCGTTGGCTGCATCTTTTATACCCCTGGCGCACTGACGTCAGGGAGGAGGCGACAGCAACTGACGCCGGACCTAGACTTTGGAACTCAGGCCAACTGAGGGTAGCCTGCCAGCAGGATAACCCAGATGTCCTTCAAGGATGCATCTGCAGTCATATGGGTTGTCCTGCCCCAGGCAGCCCCTCAGTCGGCCGGATTCCAAAGTCTGGGTCTGGCCTCGGCTGATGTCGCACTTCACCCGACGTCATAGCTCCTGGGGTATAAAGGCATCAGCCGACGCCATTTTCCTCAGTCTTTCTTGCCGCGCGGTGCCCGAAACAGAAGCTGTTCGCAAGTGCCGGTTGGTCAGATCCAGAGATTTCAGCTACCGAAGACTTCTAAAAAAGCTAAGTACCCCGTTGGGGACTCTTTCTTGCCTCAGCCGATGTCAGAAAAAGTAAATAATTGTTTAACTTGTGGGAAAGAAATACCTCATAAGGATTTCCACTCTTACTGCCTTCCTTGCTTAGGCCCAGACCACGACGTATCCGCTTGTTTAGCCTGTGCCTCCTTCAACCGACAGACACTTAGACGTCGGTCGGAGTTTGCAGAAGAGTTTTTTGGTCCCGCTTTTGCTTATAAAATGCCGTCTGAGACTCTGACTACTCATTTAGCTAAAAAACGCAAGGAAAAGGACCGACACTCGCGGCCCGCGGTTTCGGCTGAAACCACGGTGAGGCCTACCGCGAGTGTCTCTGTTTCTGCTGAAACCGAGTCCTCGGTTCTTCCTTCGGCCGCAAGCATGCCTCCGACTACCGAGGCCTCACAGGCCCCGGCTGAGTCGGCTACAGAAATTCCTACCGAAGAAGCAGGCACCCAAGAATTGTCCGACACCATTCCGTTGGACATTTCTACTCCTGCACGTGGGGCAGCTAGACCCCCTGCTTCTATGTCTATTAAGGCCTTCTGCAGGGCTAAAGCAGCTAAACTTTCCAAGGCCTTACCTACAAAAGCTCCCCCTCACAGACCTTCCCCAAGTTCTCAGATTCTCAGCCTCGCTGAGGACCTTATTTCTTTGATCAGGGGATCCCAACCTCACCCAGACAGGGCCTCACAACCCCCTCCTGAAAAAAGGCCTAGGACTGAACCCCCTGAACCTCTTTCCTCTGACTATTCCTCGGATGGATCAGATTTATCAGACCATCAGGAAGGACCATACTCGCCTTATGAGGATTCGGATGCAGAAGACTCCATTCCTTCTGCCTCCCCCCCAGAAGAATTTTCATTTGGGGAAACTCTACATTCAATGAGGGAACATTTCCAATGGCAGGATCAGGATTTTTCTGATTCTAGGAAAAGGCTAAGGACTTTCTTACACTTACCACAGCATAGACCTCTAGCCATTCCTCCTGTACTTTCAGTTGTTGATGCATACAATGATGCCTGTTCAGCCCCTGATTCTCTTCCCCCGGCCCCTGCCAAACCTGACAGATATTACAGGGTCCCGGATTCTCATTTCCACTTGTACAAGGCACACGCTGCAGACCCAGACAAGTACAGTTTTGTACCTACCATAAATGTAGATGTCCGATAGGCATGCATCTGCAGTCCTTACAAATGGGTTGTCCTGTCGTCAGGCAGCCCTTCGGTCGGCCGGATTCCAAAGTCTGGGTCTGGCCTCGGCTGGTGTCGCACTTCACCCGACGTCATAGCTGCAGTTCTTCGGGTATAAAGGCATCAGCCGATGCCATCTTCCTCAGTGTTTCTTGCCCCAGATGCCAGGTGCCCTCTAGGAAGGCTAAATTTGGATAAATGCAAATGGTTCCAAATAGTAGAGAGCAAACAAAAAATAAGCATGTATGTACATATATACAAACAAATACACCATAATAGATTCCCCCAGCTAGCTACAAGATGGGCAAATACCCTAGGAGTACCACAGAGGGGAAGGAGGGAGGGTAATCCTGACTGCAGATGCATGCCTTTCGGACATCTACATTTATGGTAGGTACAAAACTGTACTATGTCCTTCAAGGATGCATCTGCAGTCCTTACAAATGGGTAGAATACCATAGCCAAACTGGGGGAGGAGGAGACATAAGATTATGGTGTAGTTAAGATCCCTTGCAAAACAGCAGTGGCAAAACCTGCTCGGGATCTGGAGTATAAAGGTAAATTATAATGCTTGGCAAATGTATGCACGGAGCTCCAAGTAGCAGCCTCTAAAATGTCTTTGGTAGCCACTCCTCGTAGAAAAGATGTGGTAGTGGCTGTAGCCCTTGTAGAGTGAGGCCTGATGTTTTCTGGAGTTTTCTTCCCATGGTAGGAGTAACAAAATCTAATGCAATTTCCTATCCACTTAGAGATTGTCTGTTTTGAGATTGCTTTTCCTTCCATTCCTGTTGCATATGCTACCAGCAGCTGGTCAGTTTTTCTATTGCCCTTGGTCCTGTCCAGGTAGTAACGTAATTGTCTATGTACATCCAAGGTATGCAACAGTCTTTCTCCCCTGTTCTGTGGGTTGGGGAAGAATGTAGGTAGGTAGATAGCTTGGTTTAAAGATACCCTGGAGACCACCTTTGGCATAAAAGTAGGATTTGTTCTCATGGACACTCTATCTTGATGGAAGATCAGGAAGGGCTGTACTGCCATTAATGCCTGTAGCTCAGATACCCTTCTTGCTGAAGTGATTGCAAGCAGGAAAGCAGTTTTCCATGATAAGTATTGTAATTCTGCTGTTGCTGCTGGTTCGAAAGGAGGGAGTGTCAACTTTTCTAGCACAAAGTTCAAGTCCCATGCTGGCAATGGCGGCTTCCTAGGTGGTTTTACATTTTTAATTCCTCTCAGAAACTGCTTGAGCAGAGGATGTGAGAAGACTGGAGGATCCAAGTTGTATTCTGCTGAAATAGCTGATGCATGAATCTTAATGGAAGAATAGGACAGGCCGTTGTGGAAGAGCTCTGCCAAGTATTCCAGGATGTTGGCTATGTTTACCAGTGACACATTTTCTCCTTTTGCAGTACTCAAAATGTGATATCTTTTCCATTTTGCTGAATAATTTTTTCTTGTTGAGGGTCTGCGAGCCTCCAAGATAATGTCTTTAACCCTTTGGGATAAACTTGGGTTATTTGGTCTGATGCAATGTTCCAGTTAGTCAGCTGCAGTGTTTTCAGGTTTGGATGCAGGGTGCTGTAGTTGTTCTGTGTTAACAGTAAGGGAACCAGGGGTAGAGGCCATATTTGTTCCCGAGACATGCTCCTCAGTAATGGGTACCAATGTTGCCTTGGCCAGTCTGGAGCTATCAGGATGATCCTTGGACGGTCTTCTTTGATCTTCAATAGCACCTTGTGCATCAAAGGAAGTGGTGGGAATGCATATGCTGTCAGGTTTTTCCAACTGAAAGATAGGGAGTCCACTTTCCAAGCAAGTGGGTGGTACGTCCTTGTGCAGAATTTCTTCAGTTGGTGATTGCGTGGGGATGCAAATAAGTCTATTTCTGGTAGTCCCCATTTTCTTGTAATGGTTTTGAATATGTCCGGATGCAGCATCCATTCGTGGGCATCCGTGGTAGTTCTGCTTAGTATGTCTGCTAGTATGTTCTCTTTTCCTGGCACAAAAATTGCTTGTAACTGAATGTTGAAGCTCAGGGCCACATTCCAGAGGTCCATTGCCATCCGGCATAGAGGGTACGAATGTGTGCCTCCCTGTTTGTTGATGTACCACATAACTGTGGTGTTGTCTGTCCTTAACAGTTGACCTTGTCGAAGAAATGGTCTGAATGTCTGAATTGCCAGTTTTACTGCCAGCATTTCCTTTTGATTTATGTGTAGGTGCAGCTGGTCTTGAGTCCATAAGCCTTGTATGCACTTGTCCAGCATGTGTGCCCCCCAACCGAGGTCTGAGGCGTCCGTTGTGATGGTCTGGCTTGGTTGAGTGCTGTGGAAGGGCAGTCCTTTGTTTGATTGACAGGCCTGAGCCCACCATTTGAATTCTTGCTTCAGGCATGGGATTATTGGAATTTGGGTTTCTAGGCTGTGCTTGTGCTGAGACCATAAATTCCTTAGGTACCACTGTAACTTTCTCATATGCAGTCTGGCATGTGGAACCAATATATTATGCAGGATGCCATGAAACCCAAGGCTTGCAGGACTTTTCTTGCTGTTAGCTGGTTCTGTTTTGTTAATGCCAAGAAGTAGAGAGGGAGTTGCTCCTGTTTTTCTACTGTTAGGAATGCCATTTGTTTTGATGTGTCCAGCTCTGCACCCAAAAAGGTTATCCTTTGGGATGGTATCAGTCTTGACTTTTTTATATTGACTGTGTATCCCAGGGCTTGCAGTAGATAAATGACCCTTTTCAAGTCTTCTGCTAGTTTGTTCCTGTTGTCCGCTTGTAACAGGCAGTCGTCCAGGTAAGGGTAGATTTGAATTCCCTGAAGCCTGCAATGAGCAATTACTGATGCCAGGCATTTCGTGAACACTCTGGGCGCAGTAGATAAGCCAAAAGGCAATGCTGAGAATTGATAATGCTCTGATCCTGCAAGAAATCTGAGGTATCTTCTGCAATTTGGTCGTATGGGGACGTGCAGGTATGCCTCCTTGAGATCTAGAGTTACCAGCCAAGACTCCTTGCCCAACATGGGAAGAAGCTGCTGTAGGGTCAGCATTTTGAATTTTGTGACAATGAGGTATGTGTTTAAAGCAGACAGGTCGAGAATAGGTCTCCATTGGTTTTCTTTTCTTGGTACCAGGAAGAGCCTGGAGTAAAATCCTTGTCCTTGCTCCATAGATGGTACCTTTTCTACAGCTCTCATCCTTAGTGAGTTATTTGCTTTAGAGCTTCTGCCTTTTGATTTGGAGGTAGGTTTGGCATTCCTCTTCCTTGGTAGAGTATGGAAGTGAAACCTGTAACCTTGGTCTATTGTCTGCAAAATCCACTTGTCTCCTGTGATGTAATGCCAGTTTACTGAAAATAAGGCTAGCTTCCCGCCTAAGGGTGCTTCTAGTTGTTCCCTGGTAGGTGCTAGAGCCAAGTCACTGTGATTGTCCTGTAGTAGTGGTGGTGGCTGTATCTGTGGCTGTACCTCGCTGGTTGTTAGCCTGCCACTGACGTCCCCTGTAGGCACCTCTGGATTGACCCCTGCCTCTTGAGCGCCTATTCCTGCCTCTCTGAGCTCTGGAGGTGTCTGGAAAGGACCAATTCTTGGAGGGCCAATTCCTGCTAAACCTTGGAGGTTGGACCTGTAAGAAATCCTTGACTGTCTGGACAGATTTTGCCTTCTCTTCCATCTTCTTCAGCACCTGTTGTGCAGGAGAGCCAAACAAATTGATCTTGTTCATGGGAGCATCTAGTAGCTTTGATTTAACATGATCTGGTAAGGCCTGCTCTTTTAACCATGCATGTCTTCTGATCACTGTGCCAGTCATGGCTGATCTAAAGGAAGCCTCCAGTGCATCATAGCCGCATTTTAAGGAATGGTTACTGACCTGCTGAATGTTATGTACCATTTCCTGAACAGATTTTTTGTCTAATGGTTCATCCGAGGACAGCTTTTTAGTTAACTGGTCTAACATAAATTCTTGATACTGGATCATGTGGAATTGACAGTTCAAGGCCCTAGCTGAAAGAGTAGCAGAAGTGTAAACTTTTTTACCCCACATCTCTAAGGCCCTGGATTCCCTTTCAGAGGGAGGGTTTTTGGCAGAGGTAGCTGCTACAGCCTTAGGTCCCTGGGAGATAGTTTCGGGATCTGCAAAAGGAGCCTTATACAAATGATAATGTGTGTCCGGAACCCTGTAGTACCTATCGGGCTTAGCAGGGGCCGGAGGAAGTGAATCTGGAGCAGTACAAGCATCATTAAATGCATCATCCACAACAGTAAGAACTGGAGGGATGGCTAAAGGCCTATGCTGTGGTAAATGCAGAAAGGTTCTAAGCCTTTTTCTAGAGTCTGAAAAATCCTGGCCCTGCCACTGAAATTGTTCCCTCATAGCATGCAAGGTTTCCCCAAAGGAAAATTCCTCAGGCAGAGAGGCAGAAGGAATGGACTCTTCAGCATCAGAGTCTTCATAAGGGGAGAAATGGCCCTCTGGAGGGTTTGGATTATCTGAATCAGAGGAGTTATCTGTAGAAACTGGCTCAGGGGGCTCTGCTCTAGGCCTCTTCTCTGGAGGTGGGTGAGAGGCCCTGTCTGGGTGAGGTTGGGATCCCCGGATCAAAGAAATGAGATCCTCTGCTAGAGAAAGCATTTGTGAACTAGAGCTAGGCCTGTGAGAGGGGGTCTTAGCAGGCACAGTTTTGGCAGATTTAGCTGCTTTAGCCCTGGCAAAGGCCTTAATCGACATGGCTGCAGGTGGCCTAGCAGCTCCACGTGCAGGGGTTGAAATATCCAAGGGGATAGTATCAGATAAATCCTGGGAACCTGCAAGAGCAGGTGGGATTTCAGTAGCCGATTCAACCAGGTTGGATGAGGCCTCGGTAGGAGGTAAGCTTGGCTGAAGGAAGAACCGAGCTCGGTTTCAGCCGAAACCGAGACACTGCGGTTGGCTTAACCGCGGTTTGGCCGAAACCGGACCGCGAGTGTCGGTCCTTTTCCTTGCGCTTTTTAGAAATTTGCGTAGTCGGAGGATCCGACGGCATAATGTAAGCTAAAGCGGAGCCGAAAAACTCCTCAGCAAATTCCGACCGACGTCTAAGCGTCCGTCGGTTGAAAGAAGCACAGGCTAGACAAGCTGCTACGTCGTGGTCTGGGCCTAAACAAGGTAAGCAGTAAGAGTGGAAATCTTTGAGGTATTTTTTTTCCCACAAGTTAAACAGTTATTCACTTTTTCTGACATCAGCTGAGGCAAGAAAGAGTCCCCAACGAGGTACTTAGCTTTTTAGAAGTCTTCGGTAGAAGTATTCGGAGTAATCTCTGGTTCTGACCGACCGGCACTTGCGAACAGCTTCTGCTTCGGGCGCCACGCGGCAAGAAAGACTGGGGAAGATGGCGTCGGCTGATGCCTTTATACCCGAAGAACTGCAGCTATGACGTCGGGTGAAGTGCGACACCAGCCGAGGCCAGACCCAGACTTTGGAATCCGGCCGACCGAAGGGCTGCCTGACGACAGGACAACCCATTTGTAAGGACTGCAGATGCATCCTTGGACATCCATTTCTCAGGGCCCCAAGGGTGTTGCAGCTGCCTCTGCCAAAAACCCCCTACCCTCTGAAAGAGAATCAAGAGCATTAGAGAGATGGGGTAAAAAAGTTTATACATCTGCTACTCTTTCTGCCAAGGCTTTAAACTGTCAATTTCACATGATACAGTACCAGGAATTTTTGTTAGATCAGCTGAATAAAAAGCTTTCCTCTCCTGAACCTTTAGACCATAAGTCCCTTCAGGAGTTGGTACATAATTCTCAGCAGGTCAGTAATCATTTTTTAAAATGTGGCTATGATGCACTGGAGGCTTCATTTAGATCAGCTATGACTGGAGCAGTGATCCGAAGGCATGCCTGGCTAAAAGAGCAATCCTTGCCGGACCATGTTAAGTCTAAACTCCTAGATGCCCCTATGGAGAAACAAAGTTTATTTGGCTCCCCTGCACAGGAGGTACTAAAGAAAGTGGAAGAAAAAGCAAAATCTGTGCAAACAGTCAAGGATTTTCTGCAGGTCCAACCTCCGAGGTTCAGCAGAAATTGGCCTTCAAAGAATTGGTCCTTTCCAGACACCACCAGAGCACAGAGAGGCAGAAATAGATGCCCAAGAGGCAGAGGTCAATCAAGGGGTGCCTACAGGGGCCGTCAGTGGCAACCTGACAACCAGAGGGGTGCCTCCACAGCTGCGACTGCAACCACTTCCACAGGACAGACACAATGACTTGGCTCTGATTCCGCCTACCAGGGAACAATTGGAAGCACCCTTGGGTGGAAAGTTAGCTTTATTTTCAAAAAACTGGCATTGCATTACAGGAGACAAATGGACTTTGCAAACAATAGACAAAGGCTACAGGTTTCACTTCCACACTTTACCAAAAAAAGAGGAATGCCAAACCTTCCACCAAGCCAGAAGTCAGAGGCTCTAAAACAAGTCATCAACTTACTAAGGATGAGAGCAATAGAAAAGGTACCATCTATGGAACAAGGTCAAGGATTTTACTCAAGACTATTCCTTGTACCAAGAAAAGAAACTCAATGGAGGCCTATTCTCGACTTGTCCGCACTGAACACATATCTCATTGTACCAAAATTCAAGATGCTGACCCTACAGCAACTTCTTCCCATGTTGGGCAAGGAGTCTTGGCTGGTGACTGTAGATCTCAAGGAGGCATACCTGCACGTCCCTATATGACCAGATTGCAGAAGACACCTCAGATTTCTTGCAGGATCAGAGCATTATCAATTCTCAGCATTGCCCTTTGGCTTATCTACTGCGCCCAGAGTATTCACGAAATGCCTGGCATCAGTAATTGCACATTGCAGGCTTCAGGGGATTCTAATCTACCCATATCTGGACGACTGCCTAATACAAGCGGACAAGAAGACAAAAATAATAAAGGATTTGGCCTATGTCATACAACTGCTGCAAGCTTTGGGATACACAGTCAACATACAGAAGTCAAGACTAGTGCCATCCCAAAGGATAACATTTTTGGGTGCAGAACTGGACACAATAACTCAGATGGCTTTTCTCACAGAAGAAAAACAAAACCAACTTCCAGTCTACTTCACGGCATTGACGAGACAAACTCAGCTTACTGCAAGGAAAGTCCTGCAGGCCCTGGGTTACATGGCATCCTGCATAATCTTGATACCACATGCCAGACTGCATATGAGGAAATTACAATGGTACCTAAGAAATGTATGGTCTCAACACAGACACAGTCTAGAAACCATGATACCAATCATTCCATGCCTGAAAAAGGAATTCCTATGGTGGGCTCAGGCCTGCCAGACCAACAGAGGGTTGCCTTTCCACAAACCACAACCAAAGCAGACCATCACCACGGACGCCTCAGACCTAGGCTGGGGCGCACATATGGAAGACAAGTGTATCCAAGGCCTTTGGTCCCAAGACCAGCTGAATCTACACATAAATCTAAAGGAGATGCTGGCAGTGAAGCATGCAATAGAGGCAGTCAAATCATTTCTTCAGCAAGGACACCTGCTGATAAGGACGGACAATACCACAGTCATGTGGTACATCAACAAACAGGAGGCACGATTCCTACCCTTTATGCCGGATGGCAATGGAGCTGTGGAACCTAGGCCTGAATCTCAACATTCAACTGCAGGCCAGATTCGTACCAGGAAAAGAGAATTCACTAGCAGACAAATTAAGCAGAACTACCACGGATGCTCACGAATGGATGCTGCATCCAGATATCTTCAAAACCATAACAAAGAAATGGGGAATGCCAGAAATAGACCTGTTCGCCTCCCCACTCAACCACCAACTGAAGAAATTCTGCTCAAGAGAATACCACCCACAAGCCTGGAGGGTGGACTCCCTTTCTTTCAGCTGGAAGGCCCTGACAGTTTATGCCTTCCCACCTCTCACATTGATGTATAAAGTTCTACTGAAGATCAGGGAGGAACAGCCAAAGGTAATTCTGATAGCTCCAGACTGGCCAAGGCAACATTGGTATCAGTTACTGAGAAGCATGTCTCGGACGAACCCATGGCCTCTACCTCTATGGCCTTTACTTCTAACACAGAACAACTACAAGACCCTGCATCCAAACTTGAAAACGCTGCAGCTAACTGCCTGGAAAATTGCATAAAACAAAACTAGCCTGCTTTATCTCAGATGGTCAAGGACATTATCCTGGAGGCTCGCAGACCCTCCACAAGGAAAACATGCTCAGCCAAATGGAAGAGATTCCTCATTTGGAGTGCATCAAAGGGAACAGATGTCACACCTGCAAACCTAGCACACATCCTAAAATACTTAGCAGAACTGTTCCATAATGGCATGTCCTATTCTTCCATTAAGATTCATGCTTCAGCAATTTCAGCAGAGTACAACATGGATCCTCCTATCTTCTCTCAACCTCTCCTCAGACAATTTCTAAGAGGGATCAAAAATGTAAAACCTCCAAGGAAACCACCTCTGCCTGCATGGGATCTCAATTTTGTGCTGGAAAAATTAACACTTCCCCCTTTTGAACCAGCTGCATCCGCAGACTTACAGTTCTTATCTTGGAAAACTGCCTTCCTTCTAGCAATCACTTCAGCAAGAAGGGTATCCGAGTTACAGGCATTAATGGCAGTACAGCCTTTCCTTATCTTTCACCAGGATAGAGTGTCTCTGAGAACCAATCCTACTTTCATGCCAAAGGTGGTATCCAGGGTATCCTTGAACCAAGCTATTCATTTACCCACGTTCTTCCCTAACCCACAGAACAGGGGGGAAAAGCTACTACACACCTTAGATGTACATAGACAACTGCGCTACTACCTGGACAGAACTAAGACCAGCAGAAAAACTGACCAGCTTCTGGTAGCATATGCAACAGGAGTGCAAGGAAAAGCAATTTCCAAGCAGACAATTTCAAAATGGATAGGAAATTGCATTCGATTCTGTTACTCTTTTCATGGAAAGACAACTCCTGAAAATATCAGGCCTCACTCCACAAGGGCAACAGCCACCACTACAGCTTTTCTACGAGGAGTGGCTACCAAAGACATTTTAGAAGCTGCTACTTGGAGCTCCGTGCATACATTTGCCAAGCATTACAATCTTCCTTTATACTCCAGATCCCGAGCAGGTTTTGCAGCTGCAGTTTTACAAGGGATCTTAACTACACCATCTTTATCTTAGTGCCTCCTCCCCCAGTTTGGCTATGGTATTCTACCCATATGTTATGACTGCAGATGCATCCTTGGACATAGTACAGTTTTGTACCTACCATAAATGTAGATGTCCTATAGGTATGCATCTGCAGTCAGGATTACCCACCCTCCTTCCCCTCTGTGGTATTCCTAGGGTGCTTACCCCTCTTTCAGCTAGCTGGGGGAATCTATTATGGTGTATTTGTTTGTATGTATATATGTATATATCTTCTTTTTTTTTTTTTTTTTTTTTTTTTTTTGCTTGCTACTGTTTGGAATTTTCAGCATTTATCCAAATTTAGCCTTCCTAGAGGGCACCTGACATCTGGGGCAAGAAACACTGAGGAAAATGGCGTCGGCTGATGCCTTTATACCCCAGGAGCTATGAAGTCGGGTGAAGTGCGACATCAGCTGAGGCCAGACCCAGACTTTGGAATCCGGCCGACCGAGGGGCTGCCTGAGGCAGGACAACCAATATGTTATGACTGCAGATGCATACCTATCGGACATCTACATTTATGGTAGGTACAAAACTTTACTTTGTAATGACTGCAACAGTGAATACACTCGAACATCTACATTTATGGTAGGTACACAATTGTACTATTTGTTGCATGCAGCTGAACAAGTAGGAAAGCATACTTTGCGATGTGGTTTTGATTCTCTGGAGGCCTCCTGCAGGGCCGCTGTAATGGGTTCTGTCATTAGGAGGTATGCTTGATTAAAGGAACAGAATCTGCCTGATCATGTTAAAGCAAAATTATTAGATGCTCCATTACAGCATGATACCTTATTTGGTGTTAAAGCAGAAGAGGTGTTGAAGAAAATGGAGGACAAAGCTAAATCTATTCAAACAGTCAAGGATTTCTTACAGGTACAGCCTCCAAGATTTAGCAGGCACTGGCCTGCAAAGAATTGGTCCTTTCCAGTGTCACAGGCCACAAAGAGGCAGATCCTAGCCCCAAGGCTCATACAGGTCTAAACAATGGGGTACTTCTACCTCCAAAAGCAGAGAAGACAAATCACAGCCATACAGGAAACGGTCCTAATGACTTCCCCCTGCCTGCGCCAAGCTCTTATCTTCTGGCAGCACCTTTAGGCGGAAAAAATAGCACTTTTTTTTTTCAAAATTGGCACGTAATAATCCAGGGCAAATGGGTCTTGGATATAGTGTCACAAGGCTACAGGTTTTACTTTCACACCCTGCCAAGGGCAAACGGTTTGCCATACCTGCCAAAAAATCAATGGGCAAAGGCACAAAAGCAAGTGCCATCTCTCATGGACATGAGGGGCCATTCAGCAAGTACCACAGCAAGAGCAGGGACAAGGAATTTACTCGACTGTTCTTGGTGCCCAGAAAGGACAAAGCCTGGAGACCAATACTGGACCTATCTATTCTAAACACACATCTGGATATTCCAAGATTCAAAATGTTGACTCTGCAGTAGCTTCTGCCCATGTTGGGCAAGAAGGCTTGGCTTGTGACTTTAGACCTAAAAGAGGCATACCTGCATGTCCCAATCAATCATGCAGAAGATACCTCAGATTCATAGCTGGCTCAATGCACTACCAATTCTCTGCACTGCCCTTTGGCTTATCTGCTGCGCCCAGGGTCTTCACAAAATGCCTGGCACCAGTAATTGCATTTTACAGACAGAAGAATACAAATATATCCTTACTTGGACGACTGCCTTATTCAAGCAGAGAACAAGGACATTCTACTACAGCATCTGGCATTTGTAAAAAGATTACTAACATGCCTAGGGTACACGGTAAACGAGAAGAAATCAAAACTAGTACCCTCTCAAGAGATAATATTCCTGGGTGCAAGCTTAAATACAACTGCCCAGATGGCTTATCTCACGCCAGACAAACAAAGGCAACTGACTACTTATTTCAAAATGTTGGCAACAAAGACCCAGTTATCTGCAAGAAAAATTCTGCAGGTTTTGGGCTTCATGGCATCCTGCATTCTGCTAATTCCATATGCAAGACTGCATATGAGGAAACTTCAGTGGTATCTAAAAAGTGTTTGGACTCAACATTGCCACAGCCTGGAAACAATAATTACCCTTATTCCCTGCCTGCAGCAGGAGTTTCGATGGTGGGCAAAAGCCTGTCACCACAAAAAGGGGCAGCCATTCGCTTTACTCACAGCCAGGCAGTTAACAAAAGATGCATCAAATTATGCCTGGGGGGCCCACATGGCAGAAAATGTATTCAGGGCACATGGTCCGCAAGCCAAATGCATCTACATATCAACCAAAAAGAGATGCTAGCTTTTCAGAATGCCCTGACAGCCTTCAAGGATCTACTTAATCCGGGACAACTACTGATAAAGACTGACAATACTACAGTCATGTGGTACATAAGCAGGGAGGCACTCATTCCTACCCCCTATGCTGACTAGCCATGACTTTGTGGGACACAGCACTGACTTACCAAGTACATCTGCAAGCACAATTCCTGCCAGGAAAGATAAATACTCTGGCAGAGAAACTAAGCAGGAACCTCATGGATCCCACGAGTGGAAATTGGATCCGCAAGTCTTCAGCATGATAACAAGGAATTGGGGATGCCCGGACATAGATCTATTTGCCTCCCCTCACAACTGCCAACTACAGAGATTCTGCACAAGGACTTACACAAGCAAGCATGGAAAGCAGATGCTCTATCTTTCAACTGGAAAAGCCTAACAGTATATGCCTTTCCTCCACTTCCTCTCCTCCCCATGGTACTCCTAAAAGTCAGACGAGAAGCCAAAAATGATACTGATTGCCCCAGACTGGCCCCCAATCCTAAGGAACTTGTCTCAATACCCAGCCTGGACATTACCTCGTATTCCTCACACTGTCCCAACACAATCGGATCTTGCACAGCCAATTCAAGACCTTAAATCTGGCAGCATGGCGGATAATGTAGTCAATCAAAACACACCGCTCTCTAAAGCAGTGATGGATGTTATTTTGGAGGCTAAGGAGGCCTAGTACCAGAAAATCTTATGCTGAAAAATGGAAGAGATTCTGTGCTTGGAACCAGGGACAAGGGATTGACATGACTGTGCCAAATATTCCTCAGATTTTGCAATATTTAACTGAGATGCTGGACAAAGGCCTATCCCTTTTCATCAATTAAGATTCATGCCTCTGCCATTTCAGCTCATTACAATACAGAGCCACCTATTTTTTCTCATCCTTTATTAAGGCAGTACCTCAGAGGAGCCAGAAACTTAAGCCCTCCAAGGAGAGATCACTAATACCTGCATGGGACCTCAATTATGTTTTGGAAAAACTCACCCTGCCTCCTTTTGAGCCAGCCGCTGCAGCGGATATAAAATTTTTATCATGGAAAACAGCTCTGCTCCTAGCAATATCCTTTGCAAGATGAGTCTCTGAGCTGCAGGCACTCATGGCTGTGGAACCTTTTATCATTTTCCATCCAGATAGGGTTTCTCTGAGGACAAACCCGACATTTATGCCTAAGGTAGTGTCCAGTGTGGCCCTTAACCAAACTATTCATTTGCCTACCTTTTAACCAAACCCACAGAATAAGGGTGAGAGACTTCTGCATTCTTTGGACATAGCTGCGCTTCTACTTGGGCAGAACCAAAGTTTTCAGAAAGACTGAGCAATTACTAGTGGCATATGCTGCAGGATCACAAGGAAAGGCTATCTCAAAGCAGACTATTTCTAAGTGGATAGGCCACTGCATACGTTTCTGATATTCACAACATGACATATCAGTGCCTAAGGGCATTAGACCTCATTCAACCAGAGCAGCAGCCACGTCAGCAGCCTTCCTCAGAGGAGTACCAACCAAAGACATTTTAGAGGCTGCAACCTAGAGTTCAGTGCACACTTTTACAAAACACTATCACTTACCACTCTGCTCTAAATCCAGGGCAGGCTTTGCCACTGCAGTTCTGCAGGGCTTCATAGCCGCTCCTAATCCTATTTAGCTCCAGCCTCCCAGCCTTAGCTTTGGGATTCAACCCAATTGTAATGACTGCAACAGTGAAACACGATGAACATAGTACAGTTGTGTACTTACCATAAATGTAGATGTTCGAGTGTATTCACTGTTGCAGTCCAGGTTTACCCTCCCACCATCCCCCTTATCTTTGCTAGAACTTATCTGTACTTCTCTATTCTATGCAACCTATGTGGTGCATTTACTTGTAGGTGAAGGAAAAATTTACCTTGGTGCATGCATGCTTTATTGACATATTTTTAGCCTACCCTTTTGGGTGCTCTTGACATGTAGGGCAAGAAAAACTGAAGAAAATGGCGTCGCCTGCATCTTTTCTACCCCTGACGCACTGACATTGGGGAGGAGGCGACAGCAAGCGACGCCGGACCTAGACTTTGGAACTCGGGCCGACTGCGGGTAGCCTGCCAGCAGGATAACCCAATTGTAATAACTTCAACAGTGAATACACTCTAACATCTACATTTATGGTAAGTACACAACTGTACTTTTCAGTCCCAGGGGACTCGCAGAACTAAGCGGTGGAGGGCCTCCACTTCCAAGTCTGTGAATAATAAGACTCCCCCTATGGTAAACTGTCTCAATGACTTCCTTTTAAAATTTTCAAGCACTTATCAACTGACTGCCCCTTTGGGGAGAAAGATTGCTCTTCATGCAAAGAATTGGGATTTCATTACTAGAATTACTACAATCCACAAAATAAAGGGGAACTGATACTGCATTCCTTGGATGTGCACAGACAACTTAGATCCTACTTGGACAGGACTAAACCTCAAAGGGAATCTGAACAACTGCTGGTGGCATTTGCTGCAGGGGCAGAGTGGAAGCCTATTTTAAAGCAAACCATTTTCTAAATGGATAAGCCATTGCATTCATTTCTGCTATAAGCACCATGGAAAACCTATCCCCCAAGGGGATCAGACCTCACTCTACCAGAGCTGCATCTACCTCTACAGCGGAGGCATCCCTACCAGGGACATCCTAGAAGCTGCTACCTGGAGTTCTGTACATACTTTCACCAAGCATTATCATTTGCCAATTTTCTCTAAATCCAGAGCTGGCTTTGCCACTGCAGTCTTGCAGGGCCTTATACCTGCCATAATGCTATCTAAATTCCCCCTCCCAACCATAGCTTTGGGAATCTACCCAAATGTAATGTCTGCAAGAGTAAAACACGAAGAATATAGTACAGTTGTGTAGAATTACCATAAATGTAGATGTTAGAGTGTATTCACTGTTGCAGTCCTGGTTACCCTCCCTCCAGCCCCCTAACTTCTTTTGGCTATACCTCTACTTTCCTTTACTATGCTTAAAAGCCTTTTTGGTGTATTTGCTTTTTTGTTGGAGGTATATCTTTGTGCTTTTGTTTAATTTCTTCCCTTTAGGGGGGCACCTGACATCTGGGGCACGAAAAACTGATGCAATGCTGTCGGCTGCATGTTTTATACCCCTGACGACCTGACATCATTGAAGAAGGGACAGCAACCGATGCAGGACCCCAAGACTTTGTTAATCAGGCTGATTGAGGGCTACCTGCAAGCAGATAACCCAAACGTAATGATTGCAACAGTGAATACACTCGAACATCTACATTTATGGTAAGTGTACACAACTGTACTTTCTCTGCACATGTTCTTCGTGTTTCACTGTTTCAGTTGCTGTCGCCTCTTACATGACGTCAGGTCGTCAGGGGTATAAAATATGCAATCGATGCCATTTTTAGTCTTTCTTGCTGCGCGGTGCCCGAAGCAGAAGCAGTTTGCAAGTGCCGGTTGGCCGACTCCTGAGATTTTCGTGTTAGTTTCATATCCGAAGTCTTCATTAAAAGCCAAGTACCTCATTGGGGAAACTTTTTTTTCTTGCTCCAGACCGATGTCAGCAAAAGTTAATAATTGTATATCTTGTGGGAAGCAAATACCTCATAAGGACTTTCATTCTTACTGTATTCCTTGCCTAGGCCCTGACCATGACATTGCTAGTTGTCGGTTTTGTGCTAGATTTAACCAACGCACTAAGCGTCGGTACGATTTTGCATTAAGCTATTTTGGGCGAAGATTTAATTATACAGTGTCGTCAGATAGCCATCCGACTACCGGAGTTCCAAAAAACGCAAAGAAAAAGAAAATGACAGGCAACCGAAGTCCAAAACCAATGACAAAGCTTTTTCCTAAGCAAGTTGCCGGTTCTCAGTGAGGCGCTTTCACAGCCCCTGACGCCTGCTACTTTAGAGTCACAAGCCGCTACCGACTCCCACATGGAGTCAGCCAGGCCGCTGGAAACCCAAGGTATTGCAGACTATTCCCTCAGATGGGTCCGGAGCCGCTGAGCAGGCATCGGCTTCTGAGGGTGTATTCAGACCTAAACAATTATATATTAAACCTACTTCAAAGACTAAGACACCTTTAAAGGCAAAGAAACAAGTTTACCAGTCACAAGGACAGGCCTCCATGCCCAAAAAGATGCGCAAAATGGCCGAAGACTTAATTACCTTGATCAGGGGTTCCCATCCCCCTCCTGATAAGAGGCCTAGGAAAGAGACAGACTATGAATCTTCAGATCAGGTTTCCATTTCTTCTGATTCCTCTTCTGATCAGGAATGTTCTTTCCTCCCCTATGAGGATTCTGATGCTGAAGAATCAATTCCTTCAGCTTCTCCTCCTGAGGACTACTCTTTTGGGGAAACCTTGCATACCATGAGGGAGCACTTTCACTGGGAGAGCCAAGACTTTTCAGAATCTAAGAAACGGCTCGGAGATTTCCTTTTACTACCTCAACACAGGCCTCTGGCTATCCCACCTGTGTTGGACATTGTAGATGTGTTCTCGGAGTCTAGTCTGACCCCTGACTCTCTACCTCCAGCTCCTGTTAAGCCAGACAGATACTACAGGGTCCCTGACTCTCATAAATTTCTTTTCAAAAACCCTTCTGCAGACCCAGAAGCTATTTTCCAGGGTCCAAAGATGGTCAAGGCTTCTATTGCAAAAAATCCTACCCCCTCTGACAGGGATTCCAGGGCTGTGGATAGATGGGGAAAAAAGGTTTACACATCATCTACCTTGGCTATAAGGGCTTTAAATTGCCAGTTTCATATGCTCAAATAACAGTAATATATCATGACACTGCTTAAACAGAAATGATGGTAAATTCTGAATGTGCAGAAAACAAAGAAATGCAGGAATTATTGCATGCAGCTGAACAAGTTGGAAAGCATACTTTGCAATGTGGGTTTGATTCTCTGGAGGCCTCCTGCAGGGCCGCTGTTTTGGGTTCTGTCATCAGGAGGCATGCTTAGTTAAAGGAACAAAATCTGCCTGACCATGTTAAAGCAAAATTATTAGATGCTCCTTTACAACATGATACCTTGTTTGGTCTTAAGGCAGAAGAGGTGTTAAAGAAAATGGAGGACAAAGCTTAATCTATGCAAACTGTCAAGAATTTCTTACAGGTACAGCCACCTAGATTTAGCAGATACTGGCCTACAAAGAATTGGTCCTTTCCAGTCTCAGACCTCAAAGGGGCAGATCCAGACGCCTTAGAGGCAGATCACAGCCGCAAGGATCCTACAGGTCTAAGCAGTGGAGTGCTTCTACCTCCAAAGGTGGAGAGGAAAAATCGCTATCCTACAGGAAACGGTCCCAATGACTTTCCCACTGCCTGCGCTAAGCACTTTTCTTCTGGCAACACCCTTAGGGGGAAAGGACAAAGCATGGAGACCTGTTCTGGACCTGTCTATTCTAAACACTTTCCTGAATATAGCAAAATTCAAGATGTTGACCTTACAGCAGCATCTTCCCATGCTGGGCAGCAAGGCTTGGCTTGTGACTTTAGACCTGAAAGAGACACCTGCATGTCCCAATCAGACAATCATGCAGAAGATATCTCAGGTTCAAGGCTGGCTCAAAGCATTACCAATTCTCTAAACTGCCCTTTGGCTTATCTACTGCGCCCGGGGTCTTCACAAAGTGCCCAGCACTAGTAATTGCTTACTGCAGACAAAGAGGAATACAAATATATCCTTACTTGGACTGCCTCATACAAGCAGAGAACAAGGACATTCTACTACAGCATCTGACTTTTGTGATAAAACTCTTAACAGGCCTAGGGTACACAGTCAACAAAAAGAAATCAAAACTAGTACCCTCTCAAGAGATAATATTCTTGGGTGCAAGCTTAAATACAACTGCCCAGATGTCTTATCTCACTCCAGACAAACAAAGGCAACTGACTACCTATTTCAAGGAGATGGCAACAAAGGCCCAGTTATCTGCAAGAAAATTTCTGCAGGCTTTGGGTTTCATGGCATCTTGCATCTTACTTATTCCATATGCAAGACTGCATATGAGGAAAATTCAGTGGTACCTAAAAAGTGTCTGGACACAACATTGCCACAGCCTGGAAACAATGATTACTCTAATTCCCTGCCTGCAATAGGAATTTCGATGGTGGGCCAAGGCTTGTCACCAAAACAAGGGACAGCCATTCTCACTACCCCCAGCCAGGCAGAGCCTAACGACTGATGCATCAGATTATGCCTGGGGGCACACATGGCAGGAAGAGGCATTCAGGGCACCTGGTCCACAAACCAGAAGCATCTGCATATCATTCAAAAAGAGATGCTAGCTGTTCAAAATGCCCTGACAGCCTTCAAGGATCTACTTCATCCGGGACAACTACTGATGGACAACACCACGGTCATGTGGTACATAAAGAAGCAGGGGGGCACTCATTCTTACCCCCTGTGGCAGACTAGCTATGGCTTTATGGGACACAGCATTGACTTACCAAGTTCATCTGCAGGCACAATTCTTGCCAGGAAAGGAAAATACTCTGGCAGACAAACTAAGCAGAAACCTCATGGATCCCCACGAGTGGCACCTTTATCCACAAGTCTTCAACATAATGAAATGGGGATGTCCGGACATAGATCTTTTTGCCTCTCGTCAAAACAATCAACTAAAAAGATTCTGCACAAGGACTTATCACAGACAAGCTTGGAAAGTAGACACCGTATCTTTCAACTGGGCAGATAATGTAGCCATACAAACCACACCTCTCAGTAAAGCTTTGATGGATGTCATTTTAGGAGCCAGAAGGCCTAGTACTAGAAAATCCTCTGCTGGGAAATGGAAGAGATTTTGCGCTTGGAACTAAGCTCAAGGAACTGATGCAGCTGTCCCATATATTCCTCAGATTTTGCAATATTTAACTGAGATGCTGGACAAAGGCCTATCTTTTTCATCAATTAAAATCCATGCCTCTGCTATTTCGGATCATTACAATGCAGAGCCACCACTCTTTTCTCCTCCTTTATTAAGGCAGTACCTCAGAGGAGCCAAAAACTTAAGTCCTCCAAGGAGAACACCAATGCCTGCATGGGACCTCAGTTATGTCTTGGAAAAACTCACCTCACCGCCTTTTGAGCCAGCTGCTACTGCGAACATAAAGTTATCTTGGAAAACAGCTCTGCTCCTAGCAATAACTTCTGCAAGAAGAGTTTCAGAGCTACAGGCTCTCGTGGCTGTGGAACCCTTTATCATTTTCTATCCAGATAGGGTCGCTCTGAGAACCAATCCTACAATTATGCCTAAGGTGGTATCCAGTGTAGCCCTTAACCAAACAATTCATTTGCCAACCTTTTTACCCAAATCCACAGAACAAGGGGGAGAAAATTCTACATTCTTTGAACGTACACAGATAACTTAGATTCTATTTGGACAAAACTAAAGTTTTCAGAAAGACAGAGCAATTACTAGTGGCATATGCCACAGCATCCCAAGGAAAGGCCATCTCCAAGCAGACTATTTCAAAGTGGATAGGTCACTGCATTCGTTTCTGCTACTCTCAGCATGGCAAACCAGTGCCTAAGGGCATTAGGCCACATTCAACCAGAGCTGCAGCCACTTCTGCAGCTTTTCTCAGGGGAGTACCAATCAAGGACCATTTGGAGGCTGCTACTTGGAGTTCAGTGCATACCTTTGCAAAACATTACAACCTGCCTCTTTACTCTAAATCCAGGGCAGGCTTTGCCACTGCAGTTCTGCAGGGCCTCATAGCCTCTCCTAATTCTGTTTAGCTCCAGCCCCCCAACCATAGCTTTGGGACTCAACCCAAATGTAATGACTGCAACAGTGAAACACGAACATAGTACAGTTGTGTACACTTACCATAAATGTAGATGTTGGAGTGTATTCACTGTTGCAGTCCAGATTACCCACCCGCCATCCCCCTTATTTTTAATTGAACTTATCTTTACTTCTCTAATCTATGCAACCTAGGTGGTGTATTTGCTTATAGATGAAAGTAAAACTTATTTTGGTGCATGTATGCTTTATTTACATATTTTTAGCCTACCTTTTTGGGGGCACCTGACATCTGGGGCAAGAAAAACTAAATAAAATGACGTCTGCTGAATCTTTTTATACACCTGACGACCTGACGTCAATGAAGAGGCAACAGCAACCGACGCAGGACCCAAGACTTTGGAATTCAGGCCGGCTGAGGACAACCTGCCAGCAGGATAACCCAAATTTAATGACTGCAGTAGTGAATACACTCAACATCTACATTTGTGGTAAGTGTACACAACTGTCCTTTCCCTTTGGCTTATCTACTGCGCCCGGGGTATTCACAAGGTACCTAGCTCCAGCCATTGCATTTTGCAGGCATAGAAATATTATAATTGACCCATACCTGGAGGATTGTCTGATTCAGGCAGAAAGCCACGACATGCTTTTAAAGCATCTGACATTTGTAAAGAAACTTCTAACCTCGCTGGGGTACACCGTAAACGAAAACAAATTCTCATCTGGTACCCTGCCCAACAGATTGTATTCCTGGGAGCAAACTTGAACACAACTTCCGAGATGGCTTTCCTCATGCCAGAGAAACAAGTTAGACAGCCTACTTCAAACTAGTGGCCACAAAGACCCAGCTATCTGCAAGGAAAAGTTTGCAAGTCTTGGGGTTCATGGCCGCTTGCATTCTACTAATTCCGTATGCAAGACTGCATATGAGGAAACTACAATGGTATCTAAAAAGCCTATGGTGTCAACCTTCTCAGGACCTGGAATCCACGATTCCTATCATTCGTTGTATAAAGGCAGAGTTCCTTTGGTGGGCAGAGGTCTGCCACCTCAACACAGGGCTCCCTTTCAATCTACCCCCTGCTGCCCAAACCCTGACTACAGACATATCAGACTATGCATGGGGGGGGGGTTACTTGGCAGGGCAGTGCATTCGGGGCAAATGGAACCCAAGTCAAATGCAACTGCATATCAACCAAAAAGAAATGTTAGCTGTACAGTATTCCCTGACAGCCTTCAAAGACCACATCCTTCCAGGACAATTATTGGTAAAGACGGATAACACCACAGTTATGTGGTACATATGCAGGGGGAACCCACCTGTACCCTCTCTGCAGATTAGCTGTGGCTATGTGGAACACAGCCCTGAGCTACCAAGTGCACCTACAAGCTCAATTCCTGGCAGGCAAGCTAAATTCACTGTCAGATCTAAGCAGAAATCTCATGGACCCACACAAATGGAAACTGGAAACAAAAATATTCAACCTCTTGAGGAACAAACGGGGGACTCCAGATAAAGACCTGCCCCCCCCCCCCCCCCCAGAACTTACCAATTGGACAAATTCTGCACAAGGACTCCTCACACTCAAGCTTGGAAAGTGGATGCCCTGTCCTTCACCTGGGAAAGCCTCTGTTTATGCCTTTCCCCCTCTGCGCCTCCTCCCGAAGGTTCTGCTAAAGATCAAACAGGACAGACCAAAGACAATTCTTATTGCACCAGACTGGCCTCGCCAGCACTGGTACACCCTCTTGCGCAGCATGATCTTGCTGGATCCATTGCACCTATTTCAGACACCTTCCCTGCTGTCCCAGCAGGCGAGCCAGGATGTTCTTCGTGTTTCACTGTTGCAGTCATTAGATTTGGGTTATCTGCTTGCAGTAGACCTCAGTCGGCCTGATTATCAAAGTCTTGGGTCCTGCATTGATTGCTGTCTCATCTTCCGTGACGTCTGGTAGTCAGGGGTATAAAGCATGCAGCCGACACCATTACATCAGTCTTTCTTGCCATGCAGTGCCTGAAGCAGAAGTAATTTGCAAGTGCCGGTCGGCCAACTCCCGGAATTTTCGTTTTTGAGTTTCGGAATCGAAGTACCCCGTTGGGGAAATATTTTCTTGCTCTAACCCGATGTCGGTAAAAGTCAATAATTGTATTTCTTGTGTCAAGCAAATACCAATACCTCATAAAGATTTTCATTAGTACTGCATTCCTTGCCTAGGCCCCAACAACGGCGTACCTTGCTGTCGGTTTTATGCCTTATTTAAACCACGAACTATTCGTCGTCTGTATGTTTTGCTTCTAAATATTTTGGTACTCTGTTCAATTATCCAGATATGTCTTAGGTAAGCTACCTCACTGCCGACATTTCGAAAAAATGCAAAGATAAAGACAGGCTGCTTAGATTCAAAGCTGCCACCGACGCTTCTCCTAAGCTAGTCGCCAGTTCGCCTGTACTCAGTGAGGCACTCTCGCAGCCCCTGATACCCGCTACTTCAGATTCACAGGCCTCTACTGAGACTCATTCGGAGTCCGGTATACCGTGAGGTGCTTCAACTGTTGAACCTGTGGATGTGTCTACCTTGGATGGATCCGGAGCTGCTGTGCAGGCACCGACTTCTGAGGGTGTATTCAGGCCTACTGACTTGCATATTAAACAGCCATCTTCTTCAAGGCCTAAAACTCGAACCATGCCTAGGAAACCCGACGCCAGACTGCATGGTCAGGCCTCCATGCCTAAAAAAACAAATTATAAGAATGGCTGAGGACCTCATTACTTTAATCAGGGGGAAGCCAACCTTCCCCCTCAGAGACCTAGGACTGAATTTGCTTATGATACTTCTGACCAGGATTTTGAAATTTGTCATCTCTGATGACCAGGATTTACCCTTGTCCACCTCTTGAGGATTCTGATGTAGAGGAGACTCTTCCCTCTGCTTCTCCCCCAGAGGATTTTTCTTTTGGTGAAACCTTGCATATTCTTAGGGAGCATTTTCACTGGGAAAGCTCGGATTACTCTGATTCTAAAAAGAGGCTTAGAGATTTCTTACTCCAGCCCCAACACATGTCTTTAGCTATCCCTCCTGTGCTGGACATTGTTGACTATGCCTTTGCGGAATCTAGCTTGGCCCCTGACTCTCTACCTCCTGCTCCCAGAAAACCTGATAGATATTACAGGGTTCCTGATTCTCACAAGTTCCTTTTCAGAAATCCTACTGCAGATCCTGAGACCATTTCACAGGGACCCAAGAGCATTAAGGCTACTACTGCCAAAAATCCTACCCCTCTGATAGAGATTCCAGGGCCCTGAATAGATGGGGTAAGAAGGTATACTCCTCTGCAGCCTTGACCATCATTGCCTTAAGTTGCCAGTTTCATATGTTAAAGTTTCAGCAGCATATTATTGGATTGCATAAACAGAAAATGATGATTCCTGATTGTGCTGAAAATAAGGATTTACAGGATTTAATGCATTCTGCTGAACAGGTTAGGAAACATACTTTGCAATGTGGTTTTGATTCACTAGAGGTATCTTGCAGGGCTGCTGTCACCAGGTCTGTACTTAGAAGGCATGCTTGGCTGAAGGAACAATCTCTGCCAGATTATGTTAAATCTAAATTGCTGGATGCTCCCTTAAATCAGGACCGCCTGTTTGGCAACAAAGCAGAAGTTCTTAAAAAGATGGAGGAAAAAGTTAAATCTATGCAAACTATTAAAGATTTCTTACAAGTACAGCCTCCAAGATTTAGTAGGCATTCGCCCTAAAAAAATGGGTCCTTTCCTGCCTCTTCCAGGACTTCTCAGTTCAAACGAGAACCAGCAGAACAACCAGGCTTCAGCCCCAGGGTACGCACAGGACTAAGTAGTGAGGGGCTTCCACTTCCAAATCAGGGAGTAGTAAGACTCCTCCCATGGTAAGCTGTCTCAATGACTTAACTTTAAAACTGCTCCTTTAGGGGGAAGGATTGCTCTGCAAGCAAAAAACTGGGAACTCATTACCCAGGACAAATGGGTTTTAAACATAGTTTCCCAAGGATACAGATTTCATTTCTACATGTTAACCCCAAACGCTTGGCCATATGTACTCCCAAATCAGTGGGCAGAGGCTCAAAAGCAAGTACTTTCTCTCAAGATTAAAGGCTATTCAAACTCTACCAGAAGAGCAAACGGGACAAGGCTTCTACTCAAGACTTTTCCTGGTACCTTGAAAAGACAACTCATGGCGTCCTATCCTGGACCTTTCTATCCTAAACACCTATTTGGTGATTCCAAAATTCAAGATGCTAACTTTTCACCAGTTGCTTCCCATGATAGGCAAAGATGCCTGGTTGGCAACGCTGGATTTAAAGGAAGCCTACCTGCACATCCAATCAGGGAATCTTGCAGAAGATACCTACGCTTCAAAGCAGGCTGCATGCACTATCAGATGTCCTTCAAGGATGCATCTGCAGTCATAACATATGGGTTGTCCTGCCTCAGGCAGCCCTTCGGTCGGCTGGATTCCAAAGTCTGGGTCTGGCCTCGGCTGATGTCGCACTTTCCCCGACGTCAGAGCTTCTGGGGTATAAAAGCAACAGCCGACGCCATTTTCCTCAGTCTTTCTTGCCACGCGGTGCCCGAAGCAGAAGCTGTTGGCAAGTGCCGGTCGGTCAGATCCAGTGATTTCAGCTACTGAAGACTTCGAAAAAAGCTAAGTACCCCGTTGGGGACTCTTTCTTGCCTCAGCCGATGTCAGACAAAGTAAATAATTGTTTAACTTGTGGGAAACAAATACCTCATAAGGATTTCCATTCTTACTGCCTTCCTTGCTTAGGCCCAGACCACAACGTATCGGCCTGTTTAGCCTGCGCCTCCTTCAACCGACGAACTCTTAGACGTCGGTCGGAGTTTGCAGAGGAATTTTTTGGTGCCGCTTTTGCTTATAAAATGTCGTCGGAGACTCCGACTTCGCATATGGTCAAAAAACGCAAGGAAAAGGACCGACACTCTCGGCCTGCGGTTTCGGCTGAAACCACGGCTAGGCCTACCGCGAGTGTCTTGGTTTCGGCCGAAACAGAGTCCTCGGCGATTCTTTCTACCGAAACCATACTTCCGACCACCGAGAGGCCCCGGCTGAGTCGGCTTCAGAACTACCCACCGAAGCTAATGTTCAGGAATTGTCCGACACCATACCTTTGGACATTTCTACCCCTGCATGTGGGGCAGATAGGCCTCCTGCTTCCATGTCCATTAAGGCCTTTTCTAGGGCTAAAGCTGCCAAACTTTCAAAAGCTTTGCCTGCCAAATCTACCCCCCAGAGGCCTTCCTCTAGTTCACAGATCCTCAGCCTTGCTGAGGACCTTATCTCCTTAATTAGGGGTTCACAACCTCACCCAGACAGGGCCTCTCTACCTCCTCCAGACAAAAGGCCCAGGACTGACCCCTCTGAACCACACTCCTCAGATGATTCTACGGATGGATCTGAGTTGTCAGACCCACCAGGAAGGGGCTTACTCGCCTTATGAGGATTCAGATGCAGAGGAATCTATTCCTTCGGCCTCCTCTCCTGAAGAGTTTTCCTTTGGTGAGACTTTACACTCCATGAGAGAGCATTTTCAATGGCAAGGTCAGGATTTCTCTGATTCTAGAAAAAGATTAAGGACCTTTTTGCATTTGCCTCAGCATATAGGCCCTTAGCTATACCTCCTGTTCTAAATGTAATTGATGATGTGTACAATGATGTCAGTACAGCCCCTGATGCTCTTCCTCCGGCCCCTGCCAAACCTGACAGATACTACAGGGTCTCGGATTTTCATTTCCATCTGTACAAAGCCCATTCTGCAGACCCAGAAACTTTCTCAGGGCCCTAAAGGGGTTGTAGCCACTACTGCCAAAAATCCTCTACCCTCTGAAAGAGAGTCTAGAGCATTAGAGAGATGGGGAAAGAAGGTGTACACATCTGCAACTCTTTCTGTCAGGGCATTAAACTGTCAATTTCATATGATACAGTACCAAGAGTATTTGTTAGATGAACTGAATAAGAAACTTTTTTCTCCTGAACCCCTAGACCGTAAATCCCTTCAGGATTTGGTACATAACTCACAACAGGTTAGTAATCATTTCTTAAAATGTGGCTATGATGCACTGGAGGCTTCATTTAGATCAGCTATGACTTGGGGCAGTTATTCGTAGACATGCCTGGCTGAAGGAGCAATCGTTGCCAGACCATGTCAAGGCTAAACTCCTGGATGCTCCAATGGAGAAACAAAATTTATTTGGCTCCTCTGCTCAGGAGATCTTAAAAAAGGTTGAAGAAAAAGCAAAATCTGTGCAAACAGTTTGATTTCCTGCAAGTTCAACCACCGAGGTTCAGCAGAAACTGGCCTACAAAGAATTGGTCCTTTCCAGACTCGGACAGAGCCCAGAGAGGCAGGAACAGGCGCTCTAGAGGCAGATGTCAATCGAAGGGCTCCTACAGAGGCAGTCAGTGGCAGCCTGCCAACCAGAGGAGTAGTGCAACAGCTACAACGACAACCACTACTACAGGACAGGCTCAATGACTTGACTCTGATTCCGCCTACCAGGGATCAAATGGAAGCACCCTTGGGCGGAAAGCTGGCTTTATTCTCAGAAAACTGGCATTATATTACAAAGGATATATGGACACTGTAAATAATAGACAAAGGATACAGGTTTCACTTCCACACATTGCCAAAAAGAAGCGGAATGCCAAACCTTCCACCAAATCAGAAGGCAGAGGCTTTAAGACAAATCAGCAATTTACTTCAGATGAAAGCCATAGAAAAGGTACCATGTTCAGAACAAGGCCAGAGATTTTAATCCAGACTATTCCTTGTACCAAGAAAAGAAAATCAATGGAGGCCTATTCTCGACCTGTCCGCACTGAACACTTATCTCATTGTGCCGAAATTCAAAATGCTGACCCTACAGCAACTTCTTCCCATGTTGGGCAAGGAGTCTTGGCTGGTGACTCTAGATCTCAAGGAGGCATACCTGCACGTCCCTATTCGACCAAGTTGCAGAAGACACCTCAGATTTCTTGCAGGATCAGAGCATTATCAATTCTCAGCATTGCCCTTTGGCTTATCTACTGCGCCCAGAGTATTCACGAAATGCCTGGCATCAGTAATTGCACATTGCAGACTACAGGGAATTCAAATTTATCCATAACTGGACGACTGCCTAATACAAGCGGACAACAAGAAAAAATTGATAAAGGACTTGGCCTATGCCATACACCTGCTACAGACCTTGGGATACACAGTCAACATCCCAAAAGTAAAGACTGGTACCATCCCAAAGGATAACCTTTTTGGGTGCAGATCTGGACACAAACACCCAAATGGCCTTCCTCACAGAAAAAAAGCAAAAACAACTTCCGGATTACTTCATGAATCTGACAAGACAAACTCAGCTTACTGCGAGGAAAATCCTGCAGGCCCTGGGTTTCATGGCATCCTGCATAATTCTAATCCCACATGCCAGGCTGCATATGAGGAAATTACAATGGTACCTAAGGAGTGTATGGTCTCAACACAGTCAGTTTAGAAACCATGATACCAATCATTCCATGCCTTCAAAAGGAATTCCTATGGTGGGCTCAGGCCTGCCAGTCCAACAGAGGGTTGCCTTTCAACAAACCAAAAACAAGGCAGACCATCACCACGGACGCCTCAGACAGAGGATGGGGAGCACACATGGAGGACAAATGTATCCAAGGCCTATGGCCTCAAGGACAGCTAAGCATGCACATAAACCAAAAGGAAATGCTGGCAGTGAGGCATGCAATCGAGGCATTCAAACCCTTCCTCCAACAGGGACATCTGTTAATAAAGACAGACAACACCACGGTCATGTGGTACATAAACAAGCAAGGAGGCACACATTCTTACCCTCTATGCTGGATGGCTATGAATCTGTGGGAACTATGCCTGAATCTCAATATCCAACTACAGGCCCAATTCGTGCCAGGGGAAAGAAAATGCACTGGCGGACAGCTTAAGCAGAACTGTCATGGATGCACACGAATGGATACTGCACCCAGACATCTTCAAACTTATAACAAACACATGGGGAATGCCGGAGATAGATCTGTTCGCCTCCCCTCTCCAACCATCAACTGAAGACATTCTGCTCAAGGACATACCACCCACAAGCTTGGAGGGTGGACTCTCTCTCTTTCAGCTGGAAAGCCCTAACAGTATATGCCTTCCCACCTCTCCCATTGATGTACAAGGTTCTACTAAAGATCAGGGAGGAACAGCCAAAAGTGATACTAATAGCTCCGGACTGGCCAAGACAACACTGGTATCCATTATTGAGAAGCATGTCTCAGGCAAAACCATGGCCTCTCCCCCTATGGCCTCTTCTTCTGACGCAGAACAATTTCAAGACCCTGCATCCAAACTTGAAAACATTGCAGCTAACTGCCTGGAAAATTCCTTAAATCCTAATCAAACTGTTTTATCTCAGAGGGTGAAGGACATTATCCTGGAGGCTCGCAGGCCTTCCACAAGGAAGACATACTCGGCTAAATGGAAGAGATTTCTCATTTGGAGCACATCAAAGGGCACATATGTCACAGTGGCAAACCTAGCACATATCCTAGAATACTTAGCAGAATTGTTCCACAGTGGCCTGTCCTATTCTTCCATTAAGATTCATGCTTCAGCAATTTCAGCAGAATACAATGTGGCTCCACCTATCTTCTCACACCCTTTCCTCAGACAATTTCTGAGAGGGATCAAAAATATTAAACCTCCAAGAAGACACCCTCTGCCTGCCTGGGATCTCAACTTTGTGCTGGAGAAACTGACACTACCTCCTTTTGAACCAGCAGCAACAGCGGATCTACAGTTCCTATCTTGGAAAACTGCATTCCTTCTGGCAATCACTTCAGCAAGAAGAGTATCTGAGTTACAAGCATTAATGGCAGTGCAGCCTTTTCTTATTTTCCACCAGGACAGGGTGTCACTAAGAACCAATCCTACTTTTATGCCAAAGGTGGTATCTAGGGTATCCTTGAACCAAGCTATTCACTTGCCTACGTTCTTCCCTAATCCACAGAATAGAGGGGGAAAAACTTTTGCACACCCTGGATATACACAGACAACTACGCTACTACTTGGACAGAACAAAAACTAGCAGAAAAACTGACCAACTTTTTGTAGCATATGCAGCTGGGGTGCAAGGAAGAGCAATTTCCAAGCAGACAATTTCAAAATGGATAGGAAATTGCATTCGCTTTTGCTACTCCTTTCATGGAAAGACAGTTCCTGAAAATATCAGGCCTCACTCCACAAGGGCCGCGGACACCACTACAGCCTTCCTACGGGGGATGGCTACCAAGGACATTTTAGAAGCTGCTACTTGGAGCTCCGTGCATACATTTGCCAAACATTACAATCTACCTTTATACTCTAGATCCAGAGCAGGGTTTGCAACTGCAGTCCTGCAGGGGATCTTAACTACACCATCCTTCTCTTAGTACCTCCTCCCCCAGATTGGCTATGGTATTCTACCCATATGTTATGACTGCAGATGCATCCTTGAAGGACATAGTACAGTTTTGTACCTACCATAAATGTAGATGTCCGATAGGTATGCATCTGCAGTCAGGATTACCCTCCCTCCTTCCCCTCTGTGGTATTCCTAGGGTGCTTACCCCTCTTTTAGCTAGCTGGGGGAATCTATTATGGTGTATTTGTTTGTTTATTCATGTATATAATTTGCAAATGTTTGGAACTTTCAGCATTTATCCAAATTTAGCATTCCTAGAGGGCATCTGGGGCAAGAAAAACTGAGAAAATGGCGTCGGCTGATGCTTTTATACCCCAGACGCTCTGACGTCGGGGAAAGTGCGACATCAGCCGAGGCCAGACCCAGCCTTTGGAATCCGGCCAACCGAAGGGCTGCCTGAGGCAGGACAAACCCATATGTTATGACTGCAGATGCATACCTATCGGACATCTACATTTATGATAGGTACAAAACTGTACTTTCTCTGCACTGCCCTTTGACTTATCTACTGCGCCCAGGATATTAACAAAGTGCCTGGCTCCAGTCATTGCATTATGCAGGCAAAGAAATATTCAAATATATCCATACCTGGATGATTGTCTAATTCTGTCAGAAAGCCAGGACATACATTTGAATCATCTGGCATTTGTACAAAAGGTGCCAACTTGTCTGGGGTACGCTATAAATGAAAAGAAATCACACCTAGTACCCTGTCAATTATATTCCTGGGAGCAAGCTTGAACACAACTTCCCAGATGGCTTTCCTCATTTCAGAGAAACAAATTCATTTGACAACTTACTTCAAACTAGTAGCCACAAAAACCCTGCTATCTGCAAGGCAAATACTGCAAGCCTTGGGGTTCATGGCCTTGTGCATTCTACTAATTCCATATGCAAGACTGCATATGAGGAAACTACAATGGTATCTAAAAAGCCTATGGAGTCAACACTCTCAGGATCTAGAAGCAATGATTCCTATCATACCTTGCCTACGGTTAGAATTCCTTTGGTGGGCAGAGGCCTGCCACCAAAACAAGGAACTGCCATTCATTCTACCCCCTTCCGCCCAAACCCTAACAGACGCATCAGACTATGCATGGGGGGCTCACCTGGCAGGGAAGTGCATTCAGGGCAAATGGAACCCAAGTCAAATGCACCTGCAATATCCATCAAAAAGAAATGTTAGCTGTACAGAATGCTCTGACAGCCTTCAAGGACCACATTCTTCCAGGACAACTAATGGTAAAGACGGACAACATCACTGTTATGTGGTACATAAGCAGGGGGGGTACCCATTCCTACCCCCTCTGCAGACTAGCCATGGCTCTGTGGAACAAAGCCTTGAGCTACCAAGTGCATCTACACGCTCAATTCCTGCTTGAAACTAAATACACTGGCAGAGGGACTAAGCAGAAATCTCATGGACTAACACGAGTGGAAACTGGAGCTAAAGACTTCATCATGTTGACAAATGGGGGAGCCCATATATAGACCTGTTTGCCCCTCCCCAGAACTACCAATTGGACAAATTCTGCACAAGGACTTCCCACAAACAAGCTTGGAAAGTGGATACTCTGTCCTTCAGCTGGAAAAATCTTTGTTTATGCCTTTACTCTTCTCCTTCTCCTCTCCAAAGTACTACTAAAGATCAAACAGGACAAACTAAGGATGATACTGATTGCAACAGACTGGCCAAGCCAACACTGGTGTACCCCCCTCTTGCACAGTGTGTCAAGCTAGCCCCATGCCACCTGCCTCAGACCCCTGACCTGAGGTCACAGCAGGAGAGCCAGATTCTGCATCCCCAGCTTCAAACCCTGAACCTGGCAGCCTACCTAATGTCTCCGTTACCATTCCTCAGTAAACAAGTGTTGGATGTCATTTTGGAGGCAAGGTGGCCTAGTACTAGAAAATCTTATGCAGAAAAATGGAAAAGATTCTGTGCCTGGAACCAAACTCAACGGATGGCCACAGCAGCATCTAATTTACCTTAGATTCTTCAATACTTAACTGAGATGCTTCTCAAGGGCCTTTCCTTTTCCTCCATTAACATTCACACCTCAGCCATTTCAGCTCATTACAACACAGAACCACCCCTCTTTTCTCACCCACTGCTCAAGCAGTTTCTCAGAGGGGCCAAAAACTTAAGACCACCTAGAAGAGCCCCAACTCCAGCCTGGGACCTTAACTTTGTATTGGAAAAACTCACTCTGCCTCCTTTTGAATCAGCTGCAAGTGTAGAGTTAAAATTCCTTTCTTGGAAAACAATTTTCCTTTTTGCAATCACTTCAGCAAGAAGGATATCTGAATTACAGGCCCTTATGGCAGTGGAGCCTTTCATCTTTCATGCGGACAGGGTGTCCCTCAGGACCAATCCCTCTTTCATGCCCAAGATGGTATCCAGCGTGGCTCTTAATCCATTCATTTGCCAACCTTCTTTTCTAATCCACAGAACAAAGGGGAACAGATACTACACTCCTTAGATGGGCACAGACAACTTAGATTTTACTTGGACAGGACTAAACCTCAAAGGAAATCTGAACAACTGCTGGCGGTATTTGCTGAAGGGGCAGAGGGGAAGGCTATTTCAAAGCAAACCACATCTACCTCTGCAGCCTTTTGTCAGAGGAGTCCCTACCAGGGACATCCTAGAAGCTGCTACCTGAAGTTCTGTACACACCTTCTCCAAGGACTACCACTTGCCAGTTTTTTTCTAAATCCAGAGCTGGTTTTGCCACTGCCTAATAGCTGACTCTAATGCTCTCCAACTTCCTCCTCCCTTCCTTAGCTTTGGGAATCAACCCAAATGTGATGAGTGCAACAGTGAAACATGAAGAGCATAGTACATTTGTATACACTTACCATAAATGTAGATGTTCGAGTGTATTCACTGTTGCAGTCCTGGTTACCCTCTCTCCTGCCCGCCCCCCCTGATTTCTCTTGGCTTTACCTTTCCTTCTTTAGTGTATTTACGTTTTCTGGTGTATATGCTTTTTGATGGAGGTGTACCATAACATATAATTGTTTCCCATTGTGGGGGCACCTGACATCTGGGGCAAGAAAAACTGATGTAATGGCATCGGCTGCATGTTTTATACCCCTGACGACCTGACATCATGTAAGATGAGAGAGCCTACGACGCAGGAGTCCAAGACTCTGGTATTCAGGCCGACTGAGGGCTACCTGCAGGCAGATAACCCAAATGTGAGTACTGCAACAGTGAATACACTTGAACATCTACATTTATGGTAAGTGTACTGTACTTTCTGCCTACTTGTGATGTTTGGCAGGAGTACACACACACATTAGCCAGGCTTGTTTTTCCAAATCCCTGCGCATTGGAGAGGAGTAGTAACTCTCCATTTGGGCTTCTGTGAAATGGGTATACCAAACTTGGCTACTCACACCCGTCCTTCACTGTGTCATTGTCTTCTATGTGGGAATAGTCATGGCTTCATCCCTTCAGACTATGGAGTTTGTATGGAAAATACCAAGGAAGTGACTTTGACAGTTCATATGAGTTAAGTGAAGTACAGGAAAGACTGTTAAGGTTCCGATGTGATGCTAAGACTTGGCAAGCTTGATGTTCTTCGTGTTTCACTGTTGCAGTCATTACATTTGGGTAATCCTGCTGGCAGGTTGCCCTCAGCCGGCCTGAATTTCAAAGTCTTGGGTCCTGCGTCGGCTGCAGTCGCCCCTTCCCTGACGTCATGTCGTCAGGGGTATAAAAGAAGCAGCCGACGCCATTTTCTTCCATCCGTCTTGCCTCGCGGTGCCCGAAGCAGAAGCAGTTCGCAAGTGCCGGTCGGCCGACTCCTGAAATTTTCGTGTTTGAGTTTCAGAACCGAAGTCTTCTGTAAAGCTAAGTACCCCGTTGGGGAAACTTTTTTCTTGCTCCAGACCGATGTCAGAAAAAGTTAATTGTATTACTTGTGGAAAGCAAATTCCTCATAAGGATTTTCATTCTTACTGTGTTCCTTGCCTTAGCCCTGATCACAACGTTTATGGTTGTTGGTTTTGTGCTAGATTTAATAGCGCCTAAGCCC